>NC_066342.1:11522357-11774692 GCF_022539315.1 Serinus canaria
CCATGCAGTCCCATATGTAGGAATCAAGGGAATACAACAGATCAGGGAAAAAACCATAATATTTTGTCCATCTGAAAAACTCATAGAAATTTCTCTTCACCATAGGAATTCTACATCGATGACCCCATTTTTGCCAGAGGTTAATAACTCCTTCATCTCCAAAAGAGAATGGAACCTCTGCCTCCGTAGGCACCCTCTTCCACATCCTAGCCCACCCTGCACGAAGGGCAGCATTTTTAGGAAGGGAAGTGTAAACAGTACCTTGTGACAGTGTCCTCTGGGCGTCAGCAGACTGCATTGTGCTGCGAAGACTCCCGGACGTCTTGTCTCGGAGACATTTCAAAGGTTCTCTCTGTGGCCAGCCTTGGCTGTGAACTCTGCCCAATATCAGGATCTCTGGTTCTTCAGCTCCTGGCTAGAAGCCACTCCTGTGGTCACTTGTGTAGGTGACCATCAATGCTAAACACTAGGGGTTCACCCAAATGTAGCAATGCTCCTCTGGGCTTACCAAATGAAGAATTCTTCTTCACTCAGGGTCCAATTGTGGTGATTTCTTCACTCGAGGCACCATCTGTCAGTTCTGTCCTCGGTGTTCACCTTTCGTGGTGGTGCTTCTTTTGTCACTCGGAGGTCACCATTTGTTACCCGGTTCTCAGGGGTTCCAAGATGAGGGAAGAGACGACAAAGTTGACTCCATGTATCAGAAGGCTTGATTTATTATTATATGATATATAATATATAAAAACTATACTAAAAGAATAGAGAGAAGGATTTCACTACAAAGCTATGCTAAGAATAGAAAAGGAATGTGTCCCCCAGCCCGAGACGGCCGGACAGGTGTTCTGTGATAGGCTCTTAATTGCAAACAGTCTGACGGGGCCAATCACAGACATCCCCTGCTGCATTCCACAGCGGCAGATAAGAATTGTTTACAGTTTGTTCCTGAGGCCTCTCAGCTCTCAGGAGAGGAAAGATCCTAAGTAAAGGATTTTTCATAAAACATGTCGGCGACAAACAGGCTATTGAATTTCACTGCATGGCTGATAAGTATAACATCCCATTGTGAGATGCTCCGCCCAGAGGGAGAAGCCAAGCATTGCTACCCAGATATAATCTGGAGGTTCTGAAACACCAGCACAGCTTTCTCCACTGGATTTCCCAGAGGAACAGCAGCTGCCTCTTCTTCCACTAGATCTTTGGAAGAAGACTACACCCTTTTCTACAGGACTCCCTGCTCCAGCAGAACCACACCTGACACTTCAGGAGGACTGCAGCCACATTTCCAATTGGACTGCTACCAACACCCTGACCAACAGGGTGTCAGGTTGAGTTCTGACTCTGTCTGTGTTGTTCTAGTGTACTGCATTGTTTATTTTATCCTTTTATTTTTCTTCTCTAGTAAAGAACTGTTATTTCCTGCTCCCATATTTTTGGCCTGAGAGCCCCTTAATTCAAAATTTATAGCAATTCGGAGGGGTGGGGAGGGTTTACATTCTCCATTTCAAGGGAGGCTCCTGCCTTCCTTAGCAGACTCCTGTCTTTCCAAACCGAGACAGTTAGATGTTCCTTCACACTTCCCAGGACCCTGTAACCCGGTTCCAGTAACCAAAGAGGAACTCAAAACCTCAGGACCCTCAGATGAGAAACAGAGTCAGGAAACTGCCTCCCTCTGAGGTTTCAGCTGCCGACCTGAGAATGAAAGTAGGAAAAGGGAGCAGCTGGTGGTGAATTGTTAGAAATAGTGCACTCATCATCTGAAGATGAGGCTGAAGAAGAAACCAATTTGGTATCTACTTCAGTAGAGGAGGACTTAAAAGCTTTGGTAGACAACTTACCGAAGTTAGTAATTCAACAAAGCGATCAAGTCACTCCTCACAAGGACTATTCTTTTGAAAGGAGGGAACTGCCAGCTATTTTGAGCTCTGAAAGGGCTCTTGATGGACAGAGGGGGAGGCGGCTTCCCCTCTCGACCATGGAAGATCGGGAGTTAGAGCTAGATCCTGAAATAGAAACAGCACAAAAAAGAAAGTGAAGGGGAGTTATCACTTAAGCAATAATAGAGGGGTCATTCTCCCCTAGCACTATAGAAGCCTTCCCTGTGGTAACCCAAGCCACAGGGGTGAGGATGGGACCCATTTGATTGGAAGATATTAGAAAAATTCAAAAGCGCTGTTACACAATATGGCTTGAAATCGCAATTAGCACAATTGTTATTACAACCCATCTTTACAGTAGATACCTTCATTCCAGCTGATGTTCAAACTTTGGTTAGATTAATCATGCCCCCTCACCAGCAGATTCAGTTTTATAAGAATTGGGAAGGGGCATGAAAAAAAGAGGAAGCAAGACCTTGGGCTCAGGGGGACCCATTGTTTGGAATTATGGCACAACAGTTATTAGGAGAAGGTCCCTGGTCCACAGCAACTGCCCAAGCTCGAAGTATCGATGAAGTTTTGCATCTAAGCCAACAACTTGCATACAACTCCATCATTGCATTGCCTGATGGGCTGCATACTCAGGCTTTTACACAGATACGTCAAGGGGGAAATGAGGACTTCGATAAATTTGTAGACCACTTGCATAGAGCTATTTATGATCACACCAATTTGGATCTGGAAACAAAGCAGAAGCTGTTTAAGATGCTTGCATTTGACAACGCTAATGACAAGACTCAGCAGATTTTAGGCACATTGCAAAAGGGAGCAGAAGTTGTTGACATGCTAAAATTAATGACCAGAACTACAGGGAGACAGAAGGCTGCTTATGTGGCTGCTGCAGTACAAGGCGCCGTAAAGCCACTACTTTCAAAATTAGAGAAAAATGCAGAAGGGAAGAATATCAAATGTTTTGTATGTGGAAAGGTTGGACACGTACAGAGTCAATGTCGATCTGCTCCAATGAAGAAGTTTTACTCCATCTGCAAGAAAGATAATCACAACACTAGAGAGCACAGGTTCTAGGGAAATGGACCATGGAGCATGACCCCACGCGCGAAGACACAAGCTCGGGGAGCTGCATGGAAGGCTCAACCCCCTCTGGAGGACTTTACTCACTCTAATCCGCAACTCCTGGAAGCGCCGGAATGGACGTGGAAACCACAGTAGACCTTACCATCACTGACTCTGCAGTACATCTGGTGGAGACTAACGTAAAGGGACCTCAGGGGGGTGAGTTTAGGGCTTTCCTGTTAGGAAGGTCATCTGCTAGCAAAAGAGGATAGCATGTAATTCCTAAAGTTATTGATGCAGACTATCAAGGGGTTATAAAAATTATGGTTAGGACATTTTTCCCTCCTGTATCTATCCCAAAGGATCATGAATTGCTCAACCTGTTCCTTTTAAGTCTTGTGTTCGGTCATGGTTTGACGCTGGTGCAATGCCAGTGCCCCCATGAAAATATATTCTCCCTGGTGTCTACTGTGAGATGTGATCAGAAATAGAGCAAAGCAGGCTCCAGCTTAGGAATAAAGGGGAAAAAAACCTTTATTAACTTACAATATATAAAAGAAACACATGGAACTCAGAATGAAAACCTTCCAAAAACATTTCTCCTCCCCCCCACCAAATTTCCAATACATCACAGTAGGACAAAACCTTGGATTCTCAATTCAGTTACCACCCCTCAGATCACCAACTCTCAGTCCATCACCACCCTTCAGATAATCAATTCTCAGTTCATCAAGAAGAGAGGAGTCCCTCTTGTACCATAGGCTTCCCCTGGAAACACAGTTGAAACCTCTTGTGTTTCCATGTCACACGTGGCACCGTCTGGAGAACATTTGCCATTGTGACATCTTCCTTCCATGTCCAGTGCTCTCACCACTGCACATGGACCAGAGCTGCTTCTAGGGTTCCCCTTTTAAGGATGCTTTGCCCAGTTCCAAAAAAGCACAGTCTCTCACTTTCGGGACACCTGTCCCCCTCAAATTCACCCCCTGGGGCCGAGGGGTCTCGAGAACAGAGATCATCTTCACTGAAGATCGAGGGCACTAACCACCCTCCTCACCCGTCATCTCTGTTCACGCACTCCTTCACATCACATCACTGCACTCTCTTGGCTCCAAGCCATTTCCTCCCCCTAAATGCAGTCTCTGTGTCACAGTAAAAATGGTTCTGTCCATGGCTATACAAGAAAAGTCCAGCCAAAGGCCACTCCATCATCTCCTTCCACCTAGAATTCTTCTCAACTTCTCTTGGACATCTTTCACTTGCACAAACTTTCATCTCACTTGCCCATCTCCGGCTATTCCATCTCTATCTCTCTTCTCATTCAGCTCCAGGAGGATCAGTGTGGAAGGGGCTAACAGTGGGCCTGTTAGCTAAAGGAGTGAGAAGCAAGAAGAAGCTGATAAGGAGATCTCTCCAAGGCTGTCACCAAGGAGACCAAGAGAAGTGAGGAATTGAAGAAAGATAAGAACTTTGCAGCTGGACTGTCCTGGTTTAGGGCAAATTTGGGAGAGAATCCCCAAAAAGGGCTTCTCCAAAAGCAAACCCACACGGCCCCCTCCCCCAACTGGTTCGGGAAGAATTCCTCGGAGAGAGGTGGAAAGAACCTGTTTATTTGACAAGTACAGCATCCCCCAGCACACACAATGAACAATACCGGATGACACCACTCTTCCACTGCTCTGAGAAAGATGACAAATTCAGAAGTCTCTCCTGGGGGTTTGCTCTGTTATCAGTCCCTCCGGCACTGAGGCAGCTGCTGCAGTCACAAGGTGTAAACTCTCTCTCCATGTTCTAAATCCCAGTCCGGAGCAGTCAGCAGGTCCAACGGGGTGGGGGGAACAGTCCAGAAAGGAATTTGGACTGTTTAGCTAAAGTAACTAATGAGAAGGGGGGAAAAAAGCAAGAGCAAGCAAAGCAGAAGCGAAGCAGAAGCAAAAGCAAAAAGCAGGGCAAAAAGCAGGGCAAAAAGCAAAAAAGCAGCAACATGCACTGATGCTATCTGGATGTCCCGCCGAGTGGCTGATAAGAGGCCCAAAACAAAACTCTCACTCTGCCAGTCTTAAAGGCACAGAACATAATATCCAGCATAAATTACATACACATGAATGGGGATAACAGTCACCCTAGGACATGGGCGAAGTATTTTTAGAAAGTTAGTTAAGTCACTGTAGTTTTTCACCAATAGAATTGTGTTGATTTATGTGGCCAATAGTTAAGGTCGAAGAAGCATAAACAATTGGAAAGTGTATAAAAGATCAGCCATGTTCAAGAATAAAGAATTGCCAACTGAGACTGCTTGTGGTCTCTGCTTTGTGTCGCGACTGCCTCAACAGCGACAGATCAGCATTTGTAAGGTTTCCATCATCCAAGAAAAGGGTTAAAATCTCAGGCTCTGCCTGTCCAGAACTCCCATGCTGGCCCTGCCGGGCACCTTTTTGCTGCACCCTCCCTTTTTCCTTCTCGGCCAGGCCGTGCTATCAAATTTCAAAGTGGCACAAGCACAGGCACAGGCTCCCTCTCTCTCCCTCAGGGGGTGGAGGGGGCTGCCCAATGTCTCTCAGCATTCTTCCACCCTTCCATCCTGCAGGGGCCTTCACCTCCCTTCTCTGTCCAAGGCCCCAGCCTACCTCACCCGCCCACATGGCTTCCCCTCCCCCGCCCAGACTGCATCTGGGCAGGGGAGGTCTGACCTCTTTCACTCACCAGAACCAAGAGAGCTTCCCCCTGGGAGTTCTCTGCTTTTAACCCTCTGTGTTCTCAGAGGTGTATCCATGTCCTCAGTGGCCACACCAGGTGCCAATATTCAAATCTGAGCACCTATTGGTTTGACTGCAGCATCCCAAAAAACTCTCTTCCTCTCAAAGCAGGACACATTATCAAAATTATGGTTAGGACATTTTTCTCTCCTGTATCTATCTCTAAAAGATCATGAATTGCTCAACTTGTTCCTTTTAAGTCTTGTGTTCCCTATACAGGATTAAAGGAGCGGGCAACAGGCAGTTTTGGTTCCGCAGGTAACCCAGAAGTGTATTGGGCAATGGACATTACAAGAGGTAAACCAGAGAAGCAGGTAACCTTGAAACATCCCAATAGTAATTCTATTCCTAAGAGGCTCACAATCTATACTGGAGCAGATGTAAGGATCATTTCAAGCACTATATGGCCCAGAAATTGGCCAGTAGTCAAGCCTGTTTTGGGAATTGCAGGGATTGGTGGAACCCAAGCAACTCAGTTAAGCAGGGAGGTAATTACCTTTACTTTTCCAGACTGAGCGAGCGCAACGACAAGACCCCATGTCATGTAAACTCCTGGAAATTTGTTAGGTTTAACTGGCGGGGATTTGTTAAGTCAACTGAAGGCTACAATTGTCACACAGCCTTTTCAACAGCGGCCACTGGGGGGCAGCAAATCCTCAAAATTAGCTGGACTACTGATACCCCTACATGGATTGATCAGTGGCCGCTGCCAAAGGAAAAGCTGCTCAAGGTTCAAGAGTTGGTTCAAGAACAACTTGAAGCTGGCCATATAATATCATCAACCAGCCCATGGAACACACCTATTTTTACAATTCCAAAAAAGAGTGGGGAATGGAGGTTGTTGCATGATCTTAGGGCAGTCAATGGAGTAATGCAGAGTATGGGAGCACTACAACCTAGACTCCCATCCCCTGTTATGTTACTTGAGTCCTAGGGTTTATTGATTATTCACCTCAAAGACTGTTTATTTACTGTTCCTTTACACCCTGAGGATACCAGTCATTTTGCCTTTTCCATCCCCTCCATCGACACAGAGGAACTCTACAAGAGATATTGTTAGCGTTCAGGAACACATAATCACGAGAAATGATTATATGCAGGTGCTTTTATTGAAGAGCTCTGGGTGTCAGGGGTACAAACCCAAATCTGACTCCGACATAAGTTCGGGATGAACATGGTTTTATATTCTACCGTTATATAACTTTCATGTTAATTATTAAACTTGTATTGTTCTATTATATACATAGATTTCAGCTAAACATAGCCTGCTTAGATTAGGAACATACAGTTTCTCATGATCTTTCTTATGATTATACAATAATTAGGTTTAATTACTAAACAATCATCACATCTAACAATTATATAATTTATCATACTACTTACATAGGTGCAACGCAAAGCTTAACCTTTTAGAGTCTATCTTGATATTTTCCAGGGCCCCACTATTATTCTCCCGCTTTGAAAGCATTTTCACTTCACTATAGGTGTAAATGTTTTCACTTGATACAGTCTTTTCCTTCTCCATTTATGCTTGATGTTCTTCAAATCTAGGGTTGATGTAAACGTTGTCGTGGATACTATCACGAATTGGAGAACCAGAAGATAGTGGGCGTGGATCTCGTGTCAGTGCTTTTATTATTTTCTGGTTCCAGGACGTTTTCTTCTGTATTTCTCTCCTTAAGATGCTGTAAACTAACCAAATTGCTAAGAATACAATTAGTAAGATTATCACACTCTCAGTGATAGATTTAATCTATGAACTCATAAGGACTGACTGACATCCTGCTCCTAGGTTTTATCCTAATCCTCAACAGTGCTATTGGCAAAGCCTTGGGCCACTGCAGCTTGGCTTCTTGGCATATTTTACTGATTTGCCTCTTAGTGTCTGATTCATCCTCTCTACCTGTCCACTTGACTGGGGTCTCCATGGTGTGTGGACGTCCCAAGTTATTCCCAGCAATCTACTTACTTCTTTTACTACTGTAGCTATCAAATGGGGCCTCCTATCTGATGATATCCCTAGGGGTACCTCAAACCTGGGAATGATTTCCTGTAGTAACCACTTAACTGTTTCTTTTGCTTGGTTTGTGTGACAGGGAAGGGCTTCTGGCCATCTAGAAAATGTGTCAACCCCTACTAACAGGTATTTGTATCCTCGAGTTCTTGGCAATTCTACAAAATCTACCTGCCAATAGTCTCCTGGCTCTATTCTTATCGGAATTCTTCTTAGCTGTGCCTGTCGCCTAGCCACTGGGTTGTTTTTCAAGCAGATATCACATTTTGATATGACTGATTTTGCTATTGTTAACATCTGTACCGAAAGTAAACTTTGCTTTAGCAATTTTACCAATGCCTCTGCACCCCAATGATATTCGTTATGTTTAATTTGTAGAACTTCTCTCATTATCAAGGGGGGTACCACTATCTGTCCTTGTGCAGTCGCATACCATCTTTCCGAATTCTTTTGTGCATTTAGTAAACGTGCCAGTCTCATCTTCTACTGAGTATCTTGGTTTTGGAGGCAAATTAAATTGGGATACATTGAGCTTTGAAGGTATCAATGCCATTGTTGTTTGCACCTCTCGACCAACCTGTCGGGCTGCCCAGTCTGCCTTTCGATTTCCTTCACAGATTTTGGAGTTTCCTGATTGGTGTGCTTTACAGTGTATAATTGCCACTTATTCAGGTTTTTGTACTGCTTTTATCAATTGCAGGACTGCATCTTGGTGTTTAATGTGAGTACCTCGAGAAGACAATAATCTTCTTTCTTTCCACAGTGCTCCATGTACATGCACCACTCCAAAAGCATATTTTGAGTCAGTCCATATATTTACCTTTTTCCCCTTCACTTAATTCTAGTGCCCTGGTTAAAGCAACCAGTTCTGCCTTCTGGGCAGATGTATTTGGTGGTAATGCCTTTGCCTCCACTATTGTACTGACTGTTGTTACCTCATATCTAGCATATCTGGTTCCGTTTTCCACAAAGCTGCTCCCATCTGTAAATAGCTGCCACTCCAGCTGCTCTAGTGGGACGTCTTTCAAGTCTTCTCTTGTTGAATATGTGTACTCTATTACTTCTACACAGTCGTGCTCTAATGGGCCTTCTTCAGTTGTGGTACCTAGGAAAAAAGCTGGATTCAAAAGGTTAGTTGTTTTTAATGTGACATCATCCTGCTAAGTCAGGACGACCTGGAATTTCATCATCCTGCTTGGAGATAGCCAATAGCCCCCCTTCTGCTCTAAGACAGTGGTTACCATGTGTGGTGCATAGACATCTATATGCCTTCCAATAGTGAGTTTCCTGGCTTCTTGTATCAGCATCACAGGGGCTGCGACTGCCTGCAGACATGGAGGCCACCCTGCACTTATGTTGTCAAGTTGTTTGGAAAAGTAGCCCACTGGCCTTTTCCAGCTTCCCAGACGTTGGGTCAGGACTCCTAGTGCTAGACGCAGACTTTCATGTACAAACAGCTGAAAATTTTTAGACAGATCAGGTAACCCTAATGCTGGAGCAGTTGCCAGTGCTCCCTTGAGTTTTTTAGGAAGGCTTCTTTCTGTGGCTTGCCCCAGGTGAATGGCTGTGTCTTCTGAGCTTCATACAGGGGTTTCGCAATCAGTCCATAGTCCATGATCCACAAGCGACACCATCCTGCCTCATCGAGGAAGACTTGCAGCTCATGTAAGTTCTGGGGCTCTGGAATAGCACAGATAGCTTGGATACGGTTAGTACCTAGTTTTCATTGCCCTTGTGAAATTTCACATCCCAGGTAGATCACAGTCTGTTGGGCAATTTGTGCCTTTCCTCTGGATACTTTGTAACCTCCCATTCCCAGTGAATTTAAAATCTCAATGGTTACCTTTATACAGGTTGCTTTTTCTTCTGTAGCTATGAGTATATCATCAGCATACTGCAACAATAGGTATTGGTCCCTTGGTACTTGCCCATTTTCGGTCCAAATCTCCAGCTCCTTTGCCAGTTGTTTTCCGAATAGGGTTGGCGATTTCTTGTACCCTTGTGGAAGTCGTGTCCAGGTGAGCTGGGTCTTTCTTCCGTTCCCTGGGTTTTCCCAATCAAAGGCAAACAGTTTCCTACTTTCTTTGTCAAGGGGCATGCAGAAAAAGGCAACTTTGAAATCAATTACAGTAAACCATTTATATATCTCCTTTACGGATGTCAGCAATGTGTAGGGATTTGTTACTACTGGATAAATGTCCTTTGTTGTTTTATTTATTGCTCTCAAATCCTGCACATCTATATTCACCATTTGGTTTCTTTACTGGAAATATTGGTGTATTAAATTCTGATTCACATTCTTCTAAAATTCGGTATTTCAAGAGTTTCTCAAAAGTCTTTACTATTCCTTGCCATGCTTTTGGTTTTATGGGATACTGTTTGATTTGTACAGCCCTCGCCCCTTCTTTTAACTCTACATGCACTGGTTGTGCCAATTTAGATTTTCCTGGTATATCCGTTTCCCATACAGAGGGAATCACTGCATCCTCTACCTCCCTAGGGATAGAGGGAACCAGTTTTTCTTTGATCATTAAAATCTGCCCTGTCTTTGATTCAGATATTTTCATTACAAGTTCCCCGTTTTCAAAGGTTATTACTGCATCAAGTTTCGCTAACAAATCCCTCCCTAAAAGCAGAATTGGACATTCACGTACATATAGGAATTCATGCGTTAAAACCTTGTTCCCAAAACACAAATCTAGGGGTTGCAGGAATCGTCGATTTTCCTTTTTCCCTGTAGCCCCAACGATTGTTGTTTGCTTATCTCCAATTTTTCCTTGTGGATCATTCAGCACGGAATATGTAGCTCCAGTATCCACTAGAAATTTGACTTCCTTTTGCCCTAACTGTATAGGTATGACAGGTTCTTTAACCTGTTTTACAGGTTCTGTGTCTAGTCAGCTGTTATATTCGCCTAACACCATCGCCTTGGCAATGTTTTCCTGCTGGAACTGATTGCCCTGGTGAAACTGGTTGTTTGGGCACTCTCTCTTCCAATGCCCCTCCCTTTTGCAATACACACATTGATTTAGGCTTAACCCTTGCATAACTGGTCCTCTTCCACGACTACCTCTGTCGCGTCCCCTGAAATTTGGGTTCCCTTTTCCTTGTATTACTGCCAAAAGATTTTGCTGCTGCCTTTTACTAGCTTCTTTTTCGCAATTATTATATACCTTCCAGGCTACCTCAAGTAGCTTATCCAGATTCCTTAATTCCTCCCCTTCTAATTTTTGCAATTTCTTCTGAATATCATCTTGTTACTGACCCAAGAATATGAGAGCGAGCTGAACCTTTCCTTGTTCTGTGTCTGTCTGGAGATCTGTATTTTTCCTTGCTGCCTCCTTAAGCCTCTCCAAAAACGGAGTGGGAGATTCTTTCCTTTTCTGCCAAACCTCATATGGTTTAGACCAATTTATAGTTTTGGGCACAGCATTCTAAACTCCTATTTGGATCCACTCCTGATATTTCTGTAGTCTCCTCATATCGCAAAATAAATTAGGGTCCCATTTTGGATCCTCAGTAGGGAAATTGATATCTAAATTTCCTGTTACGAGCCCGTTTCTGATATCCTCCCTTGCCCTTTCTTTGGCTGCCTTAAGTACCATCTCTTTCTCCGTAGAATCCATTAATGTGTCTAATATTACTTGTATGTCATCCCAGTCAGGATTCTGAGTTTTCATGACCATTTTTACTACCCGTGCCACCTTATCAGGATTTTCTCTACAAGTTCCAGCTGACTGTTTCCAAATAATTAAATCTGCAGGAGAAAAAGGCACTTTTACAAACACTGGCCCTTCCACTCCTACACCTTGTCGCAAGGGAGCAATCACAGTCCGTTTGTGTCTGCCTATGTCTTTTCTTTCCACAACCGGGGCAAGCTTTGACCGGCTTCGGGTTCTGTGGGCTACTGGGGTTGCTGATTCATTACTATTCCTATCTTTTGCACTTGCATCCCTCCCCCTCCTTTTCTATCACAGTTGGGTTTTGCTCATCTTCCGAGGAAGAGGAATCAGGCGATGATGGGAGAGGAAGATAAAGAGGGAAAGGTGTACTAGATGAGACAGGTTCAGGATCAGGTGAGGTAGGGGCAGGCAGTGGGATAGGGACAGATGAAGCAGGTGGGATAGGGTTAGGTTCTCTTGGTCTTATTGGAGCTACCTGTAAATCAATATCTGTATAATTTTACCTACTCAGAATTTCTTTCAATGCCAAGTGTTCTAGACAACGTTTCTCGCAAACTCCACACTTATCACTTGCAGATGCGCTAACCACCATTAATCCACATTCATCCTGCCATTCTGGCTTTTCCTGTAAATAGAAAAACAAATCAACATACGGAACCTCATCCCATTTTCCTTCTTGCTTACAAAATGACATTAACTGCAAAATGGTGTCATATTGCAAAGTCCCGTATTTTGGCCATTTTTTGCCATTCTCCAAGACATATTCTGGCCACCATGTATTGCAATAATTAATCAACTTAGCTTTACATAATTCTTCCCCAAAATTACTCTGGTTCCAATGTGCTAATAAGCATCCCAAAGGAGAAGTTTGTGGAATAGAGGCATTGCTGCCCAAAATCCCTTTGAGCTTCTCCATCCAAAAATACCACAGATGCTGAACCTGCAACGCTTTTGCGATTGTCTTACGGACGTTGCCTAGGCAATACCACCAGGAATTCCTTAGCCCAACCAAGCATAGCTTTCGCTGCATCTTATATGCAGGCACCCAAACCAAAATAAAAGCACCTTACCTCTCTCCCGGGGACGTTGTGAGCGGCAGAGGCGGTCGCGGCCGATGGGCTCCCCGAGAATCCCTCGGCTGGAGTGTGATCAAGTCGCGAACTCACTCAGCAGCACTCACAGGGTCCCATCTGGGTTGCCAAAATGTTAGCATTTAGGAATACATAATCGCGGAAAATTATTATATGTAGGTGCTTTTATTGAAGAACTCTGGGTGTCAGGGGTACAAACCCAAATCTGACTCTGACATAGGTTCGGGATGAACATGCTTTTATATTCTACCATTACATAACTTTCATGTTAATTATTAAACTTGTATTGTTCTACTGTATACATAGATTTCAGCTAAGCATAGCCTGCTTAGATTAGGAACACATAGTTTCTCATGATCTTTCTTATGATTATACAATAATTATATTTAATTACTAAACAATCATCACATCTAACAATTATATAATTTATCACACGACTTACGTAGGTGCAACGCAAAGCTTAACATTTCAGAGTCTCTCTTGACATTTTCCAGGGCCCCACTATCACACCACTTCCAATACAGGTTTTAAACAAAATTGAACAAGCTTGTTCTGTTCACAGCTATTTTTGCAAACCAGGGATCAGGGTCCAGTGTTTTAAATGCATACTGAAGTGGTGGCGACAAGTCCGTCCGGAAAATAATCTCTTTATAGCTCGCAGGAAAAAGCAAAAATTTAGGTCTACTAATTTAGCTTGCAATAGATGTTTTAGTATACTTGACATGCTTGATGTTGAGCACCAGCTAGAAATATTTTTAGGGCCTAGTCATAGAAGACAACCTCCCCCAGCGCCGTACAAAGGGGTATTTTTACAGCGTTGGAATTTTAGCCGGGATTTAGCCCTTATTGAAACACAGGATCAACAAGTTTTGCTTTGGATTTAATTTCACTTGGCAAAACAAGCCATAGGAAATCAAATTATATTACAGAGTCAGATTACAGCTGCAGAGTGTGGGAAAGGAATAGCAGTGCCACAACAGCATCACATTCCTGACAGTCAGTGGGACAAGACCAAAAAATATTGGGTAAAGTGTAGACGTGATCAGCAATGGTGGTGACAATGGCAATTGTCCCACAAATAATATTGGTGATATTTGTTATGATAATAGGAAAAATGCAGGGATTGCATAACCTCGATCAGTGAACAAACATGTGGATTAAATGGGCTAATCAAACAGGGCAGGAATCAATTTGTTTATCATTAGCTACACCTTCTGATCCTTTTTGTACTTGTTTAATTGGAGTTCCATTTGATTCTATAGAAGCATTTGGGCCTTGGACTAAGGCCACGGTGTACAAAAATTTGAATGAGGCTTGATCAAGTTGGTGCACAGTCCAATAATGGAATATCCAGAGTGGACCAACCTCTGCAAATAGGTGCAACACTTTTGGGATTTCAGTGAACCCCCTGGGAGCACAAGCTTTTACAATTGCCCAGGGATTGAATATCATCAGCATGAAGCCACAGGAGCTAGACATCCTGGGTTCTATGCCAGGCAATTACTGTCTATTTTTTGGATATTATTCTACAGGCTCAGATTTGTTTGGCATAAAAGAGGGACAATCAAAAAATGATAGCACTTGGATATCCTCTGGCTCCTCATGGTACTACAATACCACAGATTCTTGCAACAATTGGATAAGGCCTTTACCACCAGAGCAAGGTGCAGCTAAAATGCTACCTCCTGGGGTTTTCCTCATTTGCAGGGATAGAGCCTGGCCTGCAGTGCCCCAGAAAGCGTTGGGAGGACCGTGTTATTTCAGCAAACTAACATTATTCGCCCCTAACATCCACCAGATGCTTAACATCAGTCACAAGTCGCAACGCTCGAGATGTAGCGTGCATCAGTTGGGACCTGAATGTAGAGATGAGGTACAATTATGGGACCCACCACCAGTTATATTGGCATCATTTTTTGTGCCAGGAATGGCCTCGGCACAGGCCCTCACGCAATTAAGGCGACTAGTGTGTTGGGCAGGGAAACAAATTAACATCACATCCACAGTGCTAGATGAACTCACCACTGATGTTCATAGCATACACCATACTGTGTTACAAAATAGGGCTGCCATAGATTTTTTTTATTGCTAGCACAAGGGCACGGGTGTGAAGATTTTGAAGGGATGTGTTGCATGAACCTTTCTGATCACTCTGAATTAATTCACAAGAAACTTTCACAACTTAAAGAAAACATGAAGAAACTTAGTTGTTAATAACCCTTTTGATGAGTGGTTAAAATCTTGGGGCATTACTGGTTGGCTTAAAGACTTAGTTTGCTTTGGCATTATGGTTTTTTGCATTATTGTAGTGATTTTGCTTATTGTACCCTGCTTATTACAGTGTGTGCAAAGAATAACTGAACGTGCTATTAATTCAGTCTGGCTTGTGCAAAAACAAGACAGAGAGTTTTTGCAAGACAATGGACATATAGAACATATGCACAATCCAGCCTTCATAGAAACTGAGTAAGGTCACAATGCCCTTGAAGGACACGAAAGAAGAAGAAGATGCTCAGAAGTAGACGGTTCAGGATGTAAAGGCAGACAAGAAACCCTCAGTGAGATGCATGAAGAAGAAAGACTAACTAAAATTAACTGAAAGATTAAAACACGTACACAGAAGGATTTAACCAATCGTGTATTAGCTTGAGGCATGAACAGTAGAACACAGTATAAATATAGCTTGCTTTTTGCAATAAATTGGCTTTACTTGATCATATTGATCATGGCGTGATATCCCGTTTCTGATCCTCCGCATGTGACTGCCATGTTTAACTCACTGTTTATATCTGAACCACTGTTTTCGTTTATACTGGCAAATTCAGATGGATATGTCAAAGCCATACATCCCTGTAGTCTTGTAATCTCTGTAGAAATGAACCAAAATGCATTACACTTGCTACTGTAGCGAAGTAATGAGATTTCTTCTTACCGTTTGAACCCCAAAAATCCATCTCTGTCCACAGTAGATTAATTTTACTCTTTGCAAGTGGCCCATTCCTAATTCTACATTCTTCAGAGATTATGAATAATACCAGACTGTAAATTTCCGATGAAACACTTTAATGGGATGCTCTCTGGGATTTTGTTTTCAAGTCTACCTTGAGACTTGAAAAGACATCTTCATCCAAATATGTACTAGTCTCTGGTTCTGCATATACTTATCCTCTGTTTTCAGATTCAAACCAGATTTACATGGTGCAAAATATCCCCACATAAATAAAACTCAGAACATGGCAACCACTGTAGTCCGGAAGGCTTGAATCCTGTTGCCACAGTGGAAAAATCATTTGAGTTCTCTGTGACCAGATACAACTGAAGGAAGTTGTTCTCAGCTATAATAACACAATACTATGCACAAGTTTCTCCTTTGGCAAATTATCCTTGCAATGATTTACTACTTTCAGTATGTGGAATTTACTGTTCCAAATAGAGCAGTAAAATATGTTCATTTCTGAACACGTGACTGTCTTGTTTTAAAAGACAACGGTCTGCCAAGGAAGGTGGAAATGGAAAGATGTCCTCTCCTGCTAAATTATTTTACCTTTGAAAATTGCAGGGCTTCCAAGCAAAAATGTAGGAAAAGGAATAACACTTCTTTACTATAAAATATATATATAATAGAACAAACAACAAAACAATAACAGAAGTTTCCCATCTGCTAAACACTGTTTCCCCTTTGGTGTAGTTATGACCACGGCCGGCAGGGGGCACTGTCGGCTCTGGCAAGGAAGAAAGCTTCAATGACTTACTTGCAGCTGGCTGGCGGCGCTGGTGAGGCAGAGAGGGTGCAGTAGTTTCCTCGTGGCCAGCAGGGGGCGTTCCAATGCGAGCTCGGGACCTCCACAGGGATGATGGCAACTTCAACAAGAGTGAAGAGGTGGGGGGCAAGGGGCGATTCCCAGAGCACTCACGTGGATTGTGATGGTCTCCCAGTGCTGGCAGCCACCAAAGTCGCAGTCAACGGGCCAGCCAGGACCCTCTCTCTCTCTCTCTTGCAAGCAACGGGCTTACAAGCAGGCAGCAGGGAGAGCTCCACAGCAGTGCCCAGCCACTGTGCAGAAGTCCAGGGCCAAAACTGCACAACTGACCATTTCCGCTCCCAGCAGGGAGAAGACTGCTCATCCCCAGCTAAGAACTGCCAAACCATTACAGTGGTATGCCAGAGCGATTGGCTACTCCTTTTATTTCTTTATCTCTGTCTATTAACCTAGAGAGCTCCCCCCTTTCCAGTGTCTCCCTGGCAACAATGGGAAGAAATTCCATGAGAAACCTAACCCATAACAGTGACAAATTAAAAAAAAAATAATTAATTTTATTAATAAATTCATAGTGTTATAGATGAGTAATGTAATAGTTGGCTCTCACAAATAAAAGATAGATATATAGTAATGTGATTGTAATATGCCCTCCCCATAGACCTCTTTTCCCTCCCCCTTGTAATAGCCTTAGTAGTCAGGACATTTGGAGGCCAGTTTACCAGGAGGTGCAGCATAACAACACCTGACCTCCAATCAAGATATAAGAAAGTAATCTCCACCCATGGACAGCAGAGAAGGAGTTGACTGACAAAACTTTGGGAGAGGCTAAAGATACAAAAGGCTGAGCATCCATTTTGCAGATGGGTATGTGGCTGGTAGTCATGGAGACTCCCAGTGCTGAAAACTTTTTCCTTATTCAGTCATTTGTTGTAATTTTTGTTAAGGTATAATAAACCATTGAAATTTTAAAAGTGAGCAGTCATTTCTCACTATAGAATCTCAGACAAATACTACTTGAGGCTTGGAGGGACCTCTGGAGATTGTCAAGTCCAACATCCCTGTTAAAAGCAGTCAACTAGAGTAGATTGCTGAGGATTGTGTCCAGTGTTGAATACCTCCAAGGACAGAGATTCCACAACTTCTCTGGGGAACTTGTTCCAGTATCTGACTATTCTCACAACAAAGAAGTTTCATCCTGTCCCTAAGTGGAGTTGGTTCAGATTCAGATAAATAAGTTCAGATACAGATAAGGGTGGGAGAAAGGCAGTTTTTCAATGGTCAGTGCATTCTTTTGAGGAAACAGCCTTGATAAATTTCCTTCATCACTCCAGATAATGCTGTAATTCCAATCTATTTTAGTCTCCAGTATAAGACCTTTCATTAAGTCCTCTCCACCCACTCACTAATCTGCAAGCCTTATGAGAAGCAGCTGACATAATTTGGTTTGTTCAGCCTAGAGAACAGGCGACTGAGGGAGGGGAGACCTCATTGCAGTCTTCAACAGCCTCATGAGGGGAAGTGGAGGGGCAGGTACTAATCTCTTCACTCTTGTGACCAGTGACAGGACTCAAAGAAACAGCATGCAGCTGAGTCAGGAGAGGTTTAGGTTAGCTATTAGGAAAAGGTTTTTCACCCAGAGGGTGGTTGGGCACTGGAACAGGCTCCCCGGGGAAGTGGGAACAAAACCCTCACCCAACAATGTGCAATTTAATCACAGAATCACAGAATGTGTTAGGTTGGAAGGGACCACAGTGGGTCATCTGGTCCAAACTCCCTGCTCAATCATGGTCATCTAGAGCACATGGCACACGACTGCATCCAGACAGTTCTTGAATATCTCCAGTGAGAGAGACTCCACACCCTCTCTGGGCAGTCTGTTCCAGTGCTCAGTCACCCACACCATAAAGAAGTTATTCCTCATATTTAGATGGAACTTCCTGTGCATCAGTTTCTGCCTCTTGCCTCTTGTCCTATTGCTCAGCACCACCAAGAAGCCTATTTAATGTGGGGCTTCTGGGTCTTCTTCTGATAGCAGATGGCTATTACTGCAGAGAAGATGCTGGCCTTGGTGAGGAAGGAAAATTAATCACCACTGCTATTTCTGTGCTGCCCTCATTTGTGCTTCAAGGATGTCAAAGGAATATGTCCAAGACCACTCTAATACTGCAGCTCTCAGAGGAAAATCAGACATACTCACTTGTGAAAAATGTGTATTTTATGATTGGCTTTTTGCAAATATTAAAATGAGTATTATATGTGTTATGTTTGAAAGTTATGCCGTATTGATTTTCTTAAGTAGTGTGTTAAATATAGTTTTAGGTTATAACATAATGTTAAAATAGAAACTATGCTATGTAAGACACTTTTTTTAAAGAGAGGACTTGCACCGAGATAGCAGCCACAGGACACCTAAATCTTTCAGAAAAAAAGAATTTATTGCTCTTTTATCAGAAGAAACTAACTTCTTCCTGCCTCATTCAGTCCTGAAGATGCCGTTAAGATTAAGAGGAAGAAGTTGACACTGACCAGACAGAATCCTTTGTTTGAATGGAATTTATGCATCATGTATGAGATGTATGAATATGCAACAGGCTATTGTTTTTAAGGATTAATCCTCTGTTAATGTGTGTCCTTTTTTTGGGCTTATTTTGCCCAGAAAAAGGTACCCGGACTGCCCGTAACTTTTTGTTTTTATGGTCTCCTATTGTCCTAAATCCAAATTGTCCAAATTTTTTTTACTCTCATTATATTACTATTTTTATAACCATTTTATTGCTATTAAACTTTTAAAATTCTAAAAACAAGTGATTGGCATTTTTCACACCACTAGAAAAATTCAAACAACTGTACACTGGTGCAGTGACTGGACAAAAGATATCTCATTTAGAGAACACATTATTAAATTATTTACAGCTAAAAGGGAAGCAGGAAGGGAAATCTACAAGGAGTCAGAAGAGATACTTTTTATTCTCAGCCCTTTTTTAGACATTTTCTCTGAGTTAAGCAAGACGTTTTCTCTCTTTGTGTCTTTTTCTAGTTCATCTCTCTTTTCTTTGGCCTCTGTAGACTAAGTCTGCCAATCTCTAGGCTGTATCTCTTTACGGAGTATGAAATCTATCCCAACACTGGCTGCAGTCTCTAGATACTGGTGTTATAAAAGATCTGTCCATTTTCACAGTTTTGCTTTAGAATCATCATCTTTTGTCCAATTGTTCAGTACTACTCTGTCCCCCCCCCCTTTTTTTTTGACTGCTAGAACAGCTTCTCTATTGCATTGAAACTGAACCAGAATGGGTTAAAAAAATTATTTAATAAAATACCTATAATCCCAGGGATGAGATGTGCAGGGGACACATTACTATGAGACTTAAAAGAGCTCAGTCTGTTTGCCTTATTAAAAAGAAGCTTGGGAGGTGACTAGCTTGCAGAGTTTAAATACCTCAAGGGGAATAGAGATGTAGGAGAAATCAATGCTCATCTTTACTGTAGCCAGCATTGAAACAAGCAGCAATGGCTGAGAGGTAAATTCAGTTACAGTTGAAGCCCACTCATATTTGAAAGGAGTGTTAAAAAAAGAGCACTGCAACATGATATTGACTTTAGCATTTATATATATTAGTTTCTGCATTGATCATAAGTATTCAGATATAATATCATGTATACCTTTATCTAGCTGTTTGTTAGTATAACAAAATCTATACGTTTAAGTATGTATTGCATAGTTTATAGAAATAGTAGTGGGGTGAATATACTATATTATAGGCCTTAGCTGAACACTAGGTGTTAAAATACCTCTATGTAACCAAACAAATGGTGTAAAGTGATCATGTTGTTCCCCTTTCTGTTGACTGAATCCTCCAAGTGATAAGACAACCATGACACAAACCAGAGCACCAGAGGACAATTAGAGAATATAATGTTAAATTTAAGGAGGACATACTAAATCATTATCAGAGGATGTGAAACAGCAGGATGGAGACACAACAAGAAATAAAATATATTGACTTGACACGAAGGATGTCACCCAGATAAGCAAAAGTGTGAAGAAGCCAAACAAAGGAGTTCCCAAAACATCAGAAAGTTTGAAAGAATGTTTGACTAATGTATGAAACATGTGAATATGCATGTACCTCAGCGATGTAATGGTATAAAGATAACACTGTATGTACCACCGTGTTCTTTGGCTGTTGGCCAGGAGCACCCCAGAGCTGGAAATATTCTCCTTCTTTTATCCTATTATTATTAAACTTTTAAAAATTCTAAGGAGTGAACTCCGTTTTTCACACTATCTTGCATTCCCAACTCAGTCATCAAATCCCCTCCTAGCAAATCACAATCACAACTAGGAACAGAAACTCATGCCTTTCAAACTCATCTAACACATTCACCAATAGTGGTTGAATAAAGCACACAGGCTCATCTTTCCCACTTACTCCCTGAATTATCAAAAGAATCCCCTTTTTTTTTTTTTTAATCTAGGGGTAAGGGCTCCAGTGTGGTGAGCCCCCGGTACATTAGGAGATCCTGACACCCTTAACAATCCATTTCTAATGTTCTCCTTTTGGTTTTTTTCTTTTTACAAATGGCACATTGATTCCTTCCCAATCGCTGTCCTGGTGGCCGCCCCCTTCCCTTTTGTTCTGGGGCTCTCTGTACTATTTTCCATTGGAGGTTGTAAAAACTGCTATTATCCTTGTCTGTACCTTTACCTTTTCCTCATCCTTTCTTTCATATACCTGATGTGCCTTTCTAACCAACTCCTGCAAGGTCTAACTGCCACCTCTCCAGCCCCTGCTCCCGCTGCGTGTGAGCTCTCACTCTTCCACAACCACCAAACTCTACAAAATCATTCATTCACCTCCCTGGTGATCCACACAAAATCCCTTCTTATATAGGGCCAGGCTTTGGTGACACATTGTATCTTAAATCGAAGCCAGTCCCTGTATCTTACACCGTACATCAAAGCCGGTCCTTGTAGTGTCCAGACGCACCGCCCCCCCCCCCCCCCCCCCCCGCGCCCCAGCAAACCCGTCCAGGCCCCCGGGCGCTCTCCCAGCACCACAAACTCTGTAAAGCACCAGATGCTGGCGCAGCTCAGCGGGATGGCACAGCCGGCAGGGTCACAGAGACGGGCAAGCGACGGGATATCCCAGAACCTCATGGGGGCAGGGGGCCACTGCAGCCCCTGCCCCGCGGGGGTGGCGGCATTGGGCACCACCTGGCGTTGAGCCCACGGCTGCCCCACAGCCCCGGCTTGGTCCTGCATCTCCCCACTGGTCCCCAGCCCACACTGCCGGTCCTGCTCTCTTGCACCTGGCCTCGGCACTCCTCACCATAGAGAAATCCCCTCAAGTCCTGAGTAGTAAGTGGACAAACCCAAATCCTCCACTCTGGCTTCATAATGACCCAGGGAGGGGTGGGGGTGTAGGAGCAATACCTCCCTGTTTTCCCTATCCTAGAAGCTGGGAGTACATAAGACTTGAAGCCGGCTCTGTATTAGACTGGAGACTTTGAAGATAAGGCAGAGACCATACCAGTTCTCTGTTTCTCTTTCCTTATCATACAGTCTCACATTGCTATTTGCCTTAACCATATTCCTCCACACTCCCCTTCAGCCAATCCTTTTCCAAGATTCCTTCTCGACTGCCCTTATTGCCCCTTCAGGGCATCCATGTCCTTAACTGCCTCTGGGAAAATGTGCAAACCATTTCAACATTCTCCCAAAGGACCCTTTGAAGGTATTTTGGGATCCTATAGTTGAGACCCTTTCTCAGCTTTCCTTTACTGCCCCTCCAGGCATCCTGCCATGTTTTACTCCCTGGTGAGGTTTCCAGTAGTCCTTTCCTGTGGACTCTTCATAAAGCCTCCTGGTCTGCCTCTCCTCTGTCTCCTGGACTGTCTCAGGTACCCAATCAATTGCCCAGTGCTGGCCAGTGTCGAAGGGAGCTGGTCACTGAAACTGGGTGAGGCACGCCTCCAGCTCCTCTTGCCATGGGCTGGCTCTAGATGCTGGAAGGATCCCAGACGAGTTCCCATCTTGTGTGGAAAATCACACTATGAAAAAGCAGTATCCATAAAGGAGACAGAGGAGCCCTGCAACTTTATTCAAATAAAGAGAGAGAGTCCACCAGGGCACACATCTGCAGGGTTTTCTCTCGAGGTTTTGGAGGACACAGCCTCCATTATCCTAAACTCCTGGCAGAATGTTGCCCTCTTCCTTTCCCCATTGGCTGAGGTACTAGAAAGCCTACCTGAATCGCCTACCACATATCCCCCCTTGAACCTGTCATTTTACCCCAAACTTCAGAAGTTCAGGCTTGTGCAGACTCACTTGGCTGTTTCAGGAGCCAAGCTGTCTGGGCTCTGTAACAAACCTGCTGCTTGAAGTTAGTAGAGACATTAAGACCTGTTTCAAAGATGTTAACACCCATACCCTCACCCATCGAATTTTTTGTAAAGGCATTAGCACACATCTTCCCTATCATTACCATAACTGTTTTTGGGTCCTAAAGTGATGGAACTTTGTCACCACCTGCTGTTATCCACAGTTTTTCAAATTCTCTCTAAATTTTCTCTTCCCTTATAATTACTCTCATTGTTTCATCTGAAGACTGTGTGATCCTGGTACAGTCTTCAAGCTTGTATACTGGGGATTAGTTCTGACAGTCTGGTAATACCTAGGCCACCATCTCTTGTGCTGAAATAAAGGATGGCATCAGATATACTTGAAGGTAAATGCAACCAGTTCTTGATGGCAGATCTAATTGCCAAATCAAGACTCAAGGTCCATGGCTTTCACACCAGCCTGGTCTGCCAAATAGATCAATCTGGAGATAGTATATCCTTTCAAGATGTCTACCTTTTGAAATGGTTTTAAAAGAGCCTTTTCAATCTGATGTACCCAATCTTCCAGTTTTCCCAGTAAGTCTGGTTTTGATGTTCCTACCCATGGATCAATGCAAAATTCCAGGTATTTCTCAGTTAGCAGGATCAGTCATATTGAGGGGCAGGGCATTAATTGTCCCTGGTGGACAGTCACTGATAGTATGTGAGTCCTTAATACGCTTGATATAGAAGTCATAGCACTTCTCCCCTTGCATCCTGAGGCCTGTAAGATCCCAAAATCCATTTAAGATTTCAATATTTCTCTTCATTCCTTCCCATGATCTGTTTAACAAAACAAGGTCATCTGGAAAGGTCATAAATGTTAAATTTTTCTCACAACATTGGTAACCATATCCCTCCTCTTCAAGCTTCCACAGCAGAGGGTCCACAGCTAGGTTAAATAGAGTCTGAGACATTGAATCACCGATTCCCAATCCATATCCTGATGGGATCCGACTGCTCATCCCTCAGGTCAATATACGTCTTGATGTTACCATACATACTTGCAATCAAAGCAATAATGTGATGGTCCACACCCTTTTGCCATGTCTGGGATGATACCAAAGAGCAACCAAAGATGGAACAGTTCCATTAACTGGAACTGGATCTATTTTAATAAGACCCCTAAAACTAAGATTTCTTTCACTGTGACCACGGCTTGGAATGCCAAGTTGTCCATTTGGCCAACTGATCAAAAAACACTAAGGCCCTTGAATGTTACAGGTAATTCCCATCTCAACCTGAACACCATGTGCACCTTGTCAAGAGGGATACTGCATCTCAGGGATTCTACCACATCCAGGATATTGTTGGCGCAGACAGATGATAGGGAGGAAGCAACCTATAACACTGTCTCTGGGCAGAAGTCAACTCAATTACCATGAAGGCATTCCAGCAGGACCACAAGGACGTGTGACATCTGCAACTCTGCCCAGCTAGTAACTATGGTCGTGTCTTAAGTCATAGTTCCTCCGGCCAGAAAGGTTTGCCACACACCTCCCAAATCCTGATGGCTTGATATAGTGGACGGCAATACTATTTCTGTCAATCTAGAAAGTGAGCAGAGCCAGAGAAATGCTTTACCTTAGTAAAGAAAGGGTCTTTCTCCCTCACCCCCCCCCCAAAAAAAAAAAAAAAAGAAAACAAAAAAAAAGGCAAGCAAACATCGCCCTAAGCAGCACCACTGCCTTCGTCCGGCGGCAGAGAAAACAGAGCTCCCCACCTCATCGAGTTACGAAGGCGAAACCCACCGCTAGATTCACAGAAACGACGAAGTCAAGATGGCGGTCACCGGCGACGGGAGAGAACCGCTGTAGCGGACTGCATCTCCAAGAGCCAATTGCAGCCAGCCTTACTGCTGAAAGAGTACTACAACTCCCGGCAGCCACCGCGCGGCTCGGCTAGGGGAACTGGGCGGGAAGGCGAGGGGCGGAGCTAATAAATAGTGGCATAGTGCACTTGCCTTGTGTAAGATGGTGGTGGTTGCTACGCTTTAAGTGGAATGCGTGGCAGGCAGACACGTACTTGCCTCCTCGCCGCCTCTGTGTTGTGGTTTTAGCCGCGGGTGGGGGCTGTGGAGCAATAGTGAGAGGGAAATCCAGGCTTGCGTGCCTCGGTGCCGGCCGGCTGGTGGTACTACTCAAGAAGAGCCCGCTGCTCCCGTTCCTTCAGTAGGAGGAAGCTGAGGCTGCTGTGGGGGGGGATCGCTCGGTTCTTCCCTGCTCGGCTATGTCGGACAATCAGAGTTGGAATTCCTCTGGTTCCGAAGACGACCCCGAGACAGAGCTCGGGCTGCCTGTTGAGCTCTGTGGGGTACTCAGCAAGGTAAGCTGCGTTTCCTCCTCCCCGCAGCCTGTGCCTGACGGCCTCTCGCTTCCCTTTTCCGCGTCGCACTACAGTCCCCCTCCTACACCTTGGCCCTTACCCTAATTCTGCAGCTGGCTGAGGGCTGTCAGCCCCGGCTGCCTGTTTCCTCCCCACCTCGCTATTCTGGAGGATCAGGCTAAGGCTCTTGCGTCCCCCGGCGCCGGGGCCTGATGGGGGCGTGGGAGGCGCCGTCATGGCCGATGCAGCCGCCACCTGATGGCGCGGAGCCTGCTAGGCAGCCGCTCCGGCGTCCAGCACAAACCCCCCGCGCCCCCTCCTTCAGCCGGAGGCACCACCTCATCCCCTCTGGACCAGGGGAGGAGGCTCACGTCCTTATACTCGCATCTGTTTAGTGCCTGTCCGTCCTTCCCCCACCCCTCGCAACCTTCGAGAGGCGGCATGAGGGAGCAGTTTCTTGAGGAAGAGTCGCGTGTGCGGCTTCAGCCGCGGCTGGGGGAGGGGTTGGCGGCTGGGTGTCCCTGCTGCCCCCATATCGAGCCTGCTGGCTGTCTGGCCTAAGCTTCCGGAAAGAGGCCCGCGAGGGTGCAGCCAGGTACACGCGGGGAGGTGTCTCCCCCACTCCTTAGGCTTCTGGCCGAAGCTGACATCAGTCCTGGGTGTGGTCTGGAGCCGCGACATCACACATCCCTGCCCGGGAGCCTCCTGAAGGCCGGCGCTGCTCGTGGTCACTTCCTAGAAGCAGGCCCCAGCATGAATGGCACAATCTTTGGTCCAACTATCAAAACAGGGCGATAAAACATCCCTTCAGCGGGAGATACAGGAGGTGGGGAGGAGTGGAAGAAAAATTACATTGAAGTTTATTTCCCCCTTTTAAAAATAAGCATCACTTTTTGCTCTTATATCACTGAAAGTTAAATGACTTGCAAAAATGTGTTGGATGATACTGGGAAACTTAAGGAGTGTTTTAAAAGTGAATATTGAATTACTAAGTTTGAAAGCAGATTTTTTTTTAAAACAGACAATACTTTCAGAATAATGTTGAAATATCTTTAGAATTAAAGCACTATGTTTTGAATTTCTTTCCTATGCAATAAGCCCAGACACAGACCTGTGTAGAAGGCCCGTATCCTAGAGTACTGGAATTATAAGTAGGTCCTGGATGCTGAGAGGAGCTGTGATGGGGCTAGTACTTGTTGGAGACTGGTTACGTGACAAAGGTCACGTGGACATGCTCTGGATAGCTGAGAAGTAGAAAAGTACCAGACCCAGCTAATCTGCGGCCCCACACCTGTGAAGACGCTGTGGCCTTGAGTATAACTGTATTATGATAACAAAGATGCTGTAGCCGAGAGCAGAGCATGAGAAGAGATGTAAGTTGTAAAGAATGAGGAAGTAAGAATAACCAATAGATTGCTTAGCTTAGAGAATATGCATGAGCTTATTATGTGTTGTGCTTAAATGTCTGATGCTCTAATCAATAAACGAAGCTTGCTGATTCTCATATTGAGCTGTCACCGAGCCTCCCTCACTGCGACAAGTACTCTTTTGTGAGGGACTCTGCGAACTCCTTCAGTCTTGAAAATGTTTCTAAGCCTAGAGATTGGAGGAACAGCTAGGAGGAAAGAAGGCCCTTGGCTCTCATCTGTAAAATCTTATAATCTAATAAGTCCTAGTGCTGTATTTTACTGGTGTAGCAGGTGAAGCCATGGCTTTTTCTGACATTCTGTAGCTTACATACATGCAAATGTTTCTGGATGATTGTGCTGAGTGTAGCTGATGCTGCCTTTTCTGTGAGAACATGGAATGGAATATGAATAGCCGAATATGGTGAAACCTGTTGCATTGAATATGCTTGAGGGACATTTACTAGTTGACGCCTCAGTGATACTTCAGACAAGCCAAATAAAATCAAATGGTAGCATACCAAGCTTTCTACTAAAGAAATAATTACTTTTATTAATTTATTGTGTATAATTACTTTTTAAATCAATAAAAGTAGGCTACAGTTCTCTGTGTATGCACTACTGTTTCAGTTCTGCCCTTTGGTAAAGAGCAAAGCTTTGGACGAAATGGAATAATTTGGTAAGAGAATCTTATTACAAGTTGTGAGACTGGAAGGATTGCTGGCTCTAAACATTTCGGGTGCATGTGTGGGGAAAGGGGCAGGTTGGGCCTTGCCTTTTGTGAGGCAATGCACTGCCCTCTACAACCCACTCCCCCGGGCCTGTATTAGCCCTGCAGTGGCTGCCAATCACTGGCATGCTGGAAGCAATGCCCCACACCCCACCCCTGGAGCCCCAGTCTAGCCCCAGATGACCAGAAGGACCCAGGAAAACCAAAGGATATTTAACCCAGAACATGAGGCAAGCACTTATTGACCCTACCTCCTCTTGGAATTTCTATCAGCTGAACACTGCTGGAACTAGGATTGGTAGTTATATTTGTTCTTTCCTATATCTCCTCTGTTTTATTTTAATTTCTTCTTCTCAGAGTTTTGAGTAACTTAAAATCAGACAGGTTTGGAGTTTGCTAAGTTTATGTTTTGTGGAATGTTTTATGTTGAATGCTGCTTTAAACTTTTGCCAAAGATCTGTGATTTTCTGAAGTTGCCAGTAAAGTTTCTCTTGTTGTTTTGAGCTCTTGAGAATATCTTGTTGGTATTTCTCCCTTGCATCTAGTTCAGAGTACATGAAAAACTTTAAGCCCTTTTAACAGTCTGGTTGAGCAAGTTTTCTGGGGCCTCACAGAAGTGTGTCCTACTGATCTCTAAAACTTTCAGAACTCCAGTGTGTTGGGCTTTTTTCCTATTGTATATCCTGCGTACAGTTTTATGGTGAATATAAATAAGGAACTTCGATGTGAAAGTGTCTTTCCTGAAGCCTGAGAAATATCAGCCAAAATATTTTTAATTGTTGTTTTTTTTATTAGCTGATATTTGAATTTTTTTTTTACAGTGGACCAATTACATTCATGGGTGGCAGGATCGATGGGTAGTTCTGAAAAGCAACACACTCAGTTACTACAAGTCTGAAGATGAAACGGAGTATGGCTGTAGAGGCTCTATCTGTTTGAGCAAGGCTGTGATTACAGTAAGTGCTATTTCAGAATTAACATGTTTTTGGGTGTTATATATTTGTAGGCTAATGTCTGGTGATAGTAAACATGGGTATGGCAAATAAATTCTTGTAGGTTGTTTAATATTAAGGTCAGTTATATTAGTGCAACACTGTGGAGCCAGGGAAAGAGGTTACTAATAAGAAAACAAGCTGGTTTTATCTGAGATTGCAATACGCAGCTTTTCATATCTGTTATCTTGGAGGTTTCTGTGGGTAGAGATAGAGTTTGCTTCTGGAGGAGGTGAAGTTTTCCCAAGGGTCCGCCTAAGACCCTGGACCAACTTTGCAAAGGCGGCAGCATCCATCACAGTCTTTACACTTCGCATTAGAAAGAGAGGGTAGTATTTCTTTGACTATACTTTCTGAACATAACTGTACAAAAATTGTAAAAGAAAATGTTGTGCTATGTATTTCCTTCTCTAAAGTGGGGTGGTCTTTCTGTCTAATGTTAAAAGATCCGGCATTATGCTAGTAAGAATAAAGAGCCTACATATAAGTGAAATCTTATAAAGATGAACTTGCCTTAGAAGATAAAGAAGAAAAATATTTTTGTAGCTTTCAGAGGGTCATGGTTTGACACTGGTGCAATGCCAGTGCCTCTGTGAAAATATATTCTCCCTGGTGTCTACTGTGAGATGTGATCAGAAATAGAGCAAAGCAGGCTCCAGCTTAGGAATAAAGGGGAAAAAAACCTTTATTAACTTACAATATATAAAAGAAACACATGGAACTCAGAATGAAAACCTTCCAAAAACATTTCTCCTCCCCCCCACCAAATTTCCAATACATCACAGTAGGACAAAACCTTGGATTCTCAATTCAGTTACCACCCCTCAGATCACCAACTTTCAGTCCATCACCACCCTTCAGATAATCAATTCTCAGTTCATCAAGAAGAGAGGAGTCCCTCTTGTACCATAGGCTTCCCCTGGAAACAGTTGAAACCTCTTGTGTTTCCATGTCACACGTGGCACCGTCTGGAGAACATTTGCCATTGTGACATCTTCCTTCCATGTCCAGTGCTCTCACCACTGCACATGGACCAGAGCTGCTTCTAGGGTTCCCCTTTTAAGGATGCTTTGCCCAGTTCCAAAAAAGCACAGTCTCACTTTCGGGACACCTGTCCCCCTCAAATTCACCCCCTGGGGCCGAGGGGTCTCGAGAACAGAGATCATCTTCACTGAAGATCGAGGGCACTAACCACCCTCCTCACCTGTCATCTCTGTTCACACACTCCTTCACATCACATCACTGCACTCTCTTGGCTCCAAGCCATTTCCTCTCCCTAAATGCAGTCTCCATGTCACAGGAAAAATGGTTCTGTCCATGGCTATACAAGAAAAGTCCAGGCATGGCCACTCCATCATCTCCTCCCACCTCGAATTCTTCTCAACTCTTCTGACATCTTTCACTTGCACGGACTTCCATCACACTTGCCCATTTCCTGCCATTCCATCTCCATCTCTCTTCTCATTCAGATCCAGGAGGACCAGCATTTGTAAGGTTTCCATCATCCAAGAAAAGGGTTAAAACCTCGGGCTCTGCCTGCCCAGAACTCCCATGACTGCCCTGCAGGGAATGGGCACCTTCTCTTCTCACCATATCCCCCCACTTCTCCTTCGTGGCCTGGCCGTGCTGCTAGCACATTTACCTCCCTTTGCTCCCCAAGGCTCCAGCCTACCTCACCTGGCTGCATGGCTTCCCCTCCCCCACCCAGCCCACAGCTGGGCAGGGGAGGTCTGACCTCTTTCACCGACCAGAACCAAGAGAGCTTCCCCCTGGGAGTTCTCTGCTTTTAACCCCCTGTGTTCTCAGAGGCATATCCATGTCCTCAGTGGCCACACCAGGTGCCAATATTCAAATCTGAGCACTTATTGGTTTGACCACTAAACTCCCAAAAAACTCACTTCCTTTTCAATCCGAGACATTATATATATTAATTATGACTAATGCTTGCCAAAAAGCATGCTTTTCTGTGTTACTGTTAAATAGCCAGGTATTTGACTGAGGGGGGGGGGAAAGCTGGACTTGTGTAGCACATAACTTCCTAGAGCAGTGTTAAATCTTAGTATTTATGTTCTTATTCTACCAAACTTTCAAACTGAGTTGAGGATGACAAATAAGAAGTTCCCTTTACTAATATTCAGCTTAAAAATAGGTGGTTTTTTTAAAAAAACACAGTTGGATTTGGAAAAAAAAACTGGACTGATTGCATCAACTTTATATATTTTGGGAAAAAAGATTGTGAAGAAAATACAGATTTTTACATTTAGATGTCTGACAGGTATTGTAGTCATCTGAAAATTAAAATAGATTTCCTGATTTCTTTCAAAGCTCTTTTTAAAGCTGCTTTAACTTTTAAACTTGCACAAAATTTCTTTTTTTTCAGGAATTTATGGTGCACAGCAGCAGCATCTTGAAGTGCTCATTTAAGTGTATTTCTGGCAGTCTGTAGAGGTACTAGTCTCTGATCAGGACTTTCAAAAAGGTGTTTTATTCACTGGTAAGAGGCATAACATGCCAACCAGGCAGAGACAGAAAGGTGGTGGCAGGGAGGTAGGTCAAGAGATGTCTGGAAATATGCTGTAGAGTACATCTCAGCAGCTTGAATTCCAGTTCTGGTGGTGGAGAATATAGTAATGCTGATATTGTTTTGGGAATCTTTTGGTATACTGTGCTTTGGGAAGGGAAGTTGGTGAGCTCCTTTTCTTATGACTAGGAAGTGTGTAACACAAACTTCTTGCACATAGTGTTTTTCCTCTCTTCTATCTGGCACTTGTTTCATCTGGTAACTTGGTGTTGAATTGTTGACTCACCCCCTTTCCCACAGTTCTGGAGCTTCTTGAGTATATTGAGAAAGAATAAAAATTATTTCTCAAAATTATTCTGATATTTTAGTTGTTTCATTTTCATTCAGAATCATGTTTGGTGACTGGTATTTGATAGTTTAATTGCTTGTAGTTTGAAATGGCACATTTAAAACCTGGTAAACTGCTGTTAATTATTTCTAGTTGCAGTTAGTAATTGCTATGTAAGTATTAAAGGTTCAGGAATGCTATTAGGTCATGTGCCGCTAGGATACAGAAATTTACTTTTTCAGAATGAATGCTTCTGGTTTGATAGTTTGGTAGCAAATTAAATTTTTTTAAAACCTGTTTTCTATAATAGAAAATGAATTATCATAATTGTTTAGTCTTCCTGTAGTAGATAGCTAATCTTTATTTTCATGTGCTTGTAATGTCTTAATATAAGCTTACTAACATGTATCTAAATGCATAGGAGAATACCAGTAGTTGATAAAATGTGTAGGTAATAATGAAAAGCTATCTTTGTTATCAGTGGAACTTATTTGTTACTGTATGTTTTGTGATGACTTTGGTAGAGAAGTTGGATTTCTTACTGACTTAATGTTCAGTAGCATTGATCTGATGTAATTGGGATCCTCATCTTGAATGTTCGTCGACAGTCTTTCACTATACTGTAAGTATAGTTTTCCTTGATCTCGCTAATCCAGTCAGACATAGTAACTACCTATCTCCTAACCTTCCGTATTGCAGGAAATTTTCCTTAAGTACAAAGCAGGGTATGAGTGGTATGAAATGGTGTTGATGACTGTAATGTTTCCTTGTAGGAGAGGGAGGGGACTGAATTCTCTTGAAGCCTTCTTTAAGGTGCTCAGATCAGGTATGCCCATTTGTCTGATGGGAGATGTAATGATTTTCTGTGTGTAATTAATGCTACTAGTAGTATAGAATGTCCATGTTTCATTGATGTATAAGCATAAATTTGAAAAACTGCTCTCATTGTGTAGTCTTACTGTACTTTCAGCAATTAAAATAAGCCTTATGATAAATCATAAAATTAGGAGACGTGAATGCTGCATTCGGAAATCCACAGATTCCTGTGACAATAGTCTTTAATTGAATGGAAAATGTGGGGTCTGGTTGGACTATATTAACCACTGTGACCGAGAAGCTGATTTCTCTGTAATAGAGGACTAAAGGATTGTAACACACCAGAACATCTAAATGTAAGGGGGTAAACTGAGGTTCCTTTACTTTGGGTCGGTGCACAGAAGAAATACCAACCAGATAGTCTCAAGAGGTCAAAATTGCACAAAAGTTTACAGGTAAAATATAGAAATCAAGGAAGTTTGGCAAAGGATTTAATACAACATCCAATTCAACATAAAACACTTATCATAGCATTAACTTAGCCCATTTAACTTAGCAACCTTCAAACTGTTTATTTTTACGTTACCATGAAAAGAGAATTAGAAGGAGAAGAAAGAAAGACAAAAAAGATATAGAAAAACACACATCTAGCTACCAACTCCTGGGTTCCAGTGTGGATTCCAAGAGGAGGCAGGGTCAGGCACATGGTCACATCATGGTCAGCCTTTTAAATCCCAAGGCCTCCATGGACCCTCCTCTCAGGTGGGACTTCTGGTCATTCAGCCACTCAGGAGCTGGGTTAGGGCAGAGTGTAGCACTGCCCCAGTGTACCCTGATTGACAGACACTGTGGGACTGGGATGCTGGTTCTATGCCTGTGGAGTGGAGCATTTCACTGCCTTGCCAAAGCAAGGTCTGACCTGTCCCTTCCATCACACACATGTACATCCCAAAATGTCTCGAGACATCAATTTTTTCCAGTCTCTGACAAGGATGAATATTCTATACTCACTGGATTGCATTAAATAATGAACTCTCAAGAACTAGCCATGTGAATTAACTTATGAAAGAAAGCACTTAAAGTCCATATATTATGCTGTGTTATGTTTTACATTATCTGGCTAAAAGCCTCAAAGGTGTTTAATTAGTTTATAACAGAGAGGAGGCTTGAACTCAAGTTGAAAGTTCTGCTGTGATCAAGGGATGAGAAGGAATTATGGGTGTTATTAAAAAGTTGATATATGCACAGATTCAAGTTTTGTTCTATTAGTCTAACTTGGACACACTAAATTAGTGCTGCAGTTGGGTGAAAGGTTTTATTAAAAAAGCTAAGCTGTAAATCCATGCCCTGAGCAGAAGTACCATAGCAATAAATTTGTAATGCTTGCTAATTGCATGTGGAAGTATTGCTTCCAATTGTCTGAGGTTGGAAAGCTATGTTTTAGTATGAGAGCACTTCATTAAACAATTGATTTCCTCTAACTTGATGAAGTACTTTCTCAGCCTTAATTGCTGCTAAAAAGACGACTTGAGTAAATTAAGATATAGAATACAAGCCCTAACTAGATAGGGGTGTATTTAAAACACAAGGCTTTGGTGTGAGCTTTAAATAATTTAATAGTTACATCCAGATTGGTAGAAAATCTTGGTTAAATGGGAGAGAAATCTGAATGGCGATGGTAGACAGTGCATCCAAAAAAACATTGCAGAGGCACATGTGGTCAAGAATGCTTATTCATATGTGAAAGGCCTGAGGTGATTGTATTCTGGAGTGGAAAATGCCAAAGAGCAATAGAAGAGTGAGGGAGAGAAAGATTTGATGCCTAGGAGATGAGATGGGGCTGCTGTTGGTGAGACAGGCAGAAATTGTTTGCAACGTGGGATTCTCCTGGACAATAATTTGTAGCATTCACATACTCAGTACAAATTTGTATATGAATATTACAGTCTGAGTTATCTGAACCAGCAGTGGCTGGGTTGATGTTCAGAGTGAAAATGTCAGAATATTGTCCTGTATTTATCAAAATACGGTATGAAGTACTAATATCCTTGGCAAGCAAAATGCAAATATTTGTCTGGGTGAAAAACTGGAAGATTTCTTAGTATGTATTGAAGAAATTAGGTCAGAAGTGGAAAAGTACACATTAAGATGAGTTTAAATGAGACTGTTAATCATTATGGAGTTCTTTGTCATAATATGACCAGTATAGGTTAAAAAATCAGTAATTTATGAAAGTATTAAATAACAAAATATTTTTGCATTATATAATATTGCTAAAATATTCAGCTTTAGTACTTGAATATAATCATATCATATAATCATAGAATATCCTGAGTTGGAAGGGACCCATCGGGATCATCAAGTCCAATTTCTGGCCCTTTATAGGACATCCCAAGAGTCACACCATGTGCCTGAGAGTGTTTTCCAAAAGCTTCTTGAACTCTTTCAGACTTGGTGCTGTGACCACTTGCCTGGGGACCCTGTTCCAGTGCCCAACCATCCTTTGGGTGAAGAATCTTTTTCTAATATCCAACCTCAACCTCCCCTGACACAACTTCATGCCATTCCCTCGGGTCCTGTCGCTGGTCACCAGAGAGGAGATCAGTGTCTGCCCCTCCTCCTCCCCTCACAAGGAAGTTGTAGACTGCAATGAGGTCTCCTCTCAGTCTCTTGGCTGAACAGACCAAGTGACCTCAGTTCCTCCTTTAGACATGAACTTCAGTTGCTTCTTTTGCCATGTTCCTCCTGAATTGTAATCAATGTTGTTTAGATCAAATCTTCTAGCATACTTCAGCTACTTAGTCTGTTTGCCATGTCTTTCCACTCAGTTGAAATCTACTGTTCTCCAGTTAAGAGGACCAGTTAAACAGAACTTGCTACTCCATGTCTCCAGATGCTAAGAACCCAGATTGCATTGTGACTAGAGTCTAATAAAGTCTTAAAAGTTTAAATTGCAGGAGAAAAGTTGTTTCACAATTAAATATGTATACATATATAGACTGACATCAGGTCAATTTTAAACAATGAAAGCTTTTAGGCTGACATTTGTTAGCAGTATACCTTGTGCTTATAATTAGCTCTTACAGGTTGTTAATTATCATTATACATTAGTTATTATACACTAACCATTATCATTACATATTCAAAACAGTTAGTCTTTAACACTTTTATCCTAAATTAGCTGCAATATGCAGTACCATGGAGCAAATGCCATATAGCTAGCTTGATAATGGTCTTGATGGTCCTAGTTGTTGAGGTCGAGGTAGCCTGATGGGAGGATGTGACACAAACAGGATGGGGACAGTAGTGGTAGCACTACATTTATAGAAATGCTTATACAGTTTTACTGTATCAAGTTGCTTATGTTTGGATTCAAAGCAAGCTAGTCTTTGTCTGTTTAGTATGCTGCTGTTTGCAACCAGTCTCTGTTCTAGCTGCAGCTCCCCTGCTTTCATAGAATGGGAACTTTCCATTCCCACTACTGTGAGTCTGAGTCCTGAGTGCTGTACTCTTTCTGACAGCTCAGCATAGAACTTCAAAGCATGACTTTGCTCTTATGGTAGAGTATCCTCCTGAGTGTTGCCTTGTGGTTTTCTTGTGAAATATATATTGGACTGTTGGTGTATGTACAGCTTTTGGATCTTTCATGGTATACTGCAGTACACAGTATGAGATACAACAAAGACAGCTAATTGATACACAGATAGTGATTTTGGGGTGCAGCAGTCTATGGGATTCCTGTTCTTGTATTTGTCCTAGTAAAACTAAAATAAGTGATACATGGAGTTCCTGCATTCTCTAAAGTTGATATGAAGCTGTCTTGCTTCCTGCCCGATTAATAACTAACTTCTTCCTTTATATGATGGGATTCCTAATGAGTTTAACTTGGCAATTTCACATCAATTCTTAGCTATTGTTTCTCCAGGTGGTATAATTCAGAATTTTTTTTCCCTCTATGGCTAATATATGCTGCTGGCAGATATTGTAAATATTTTGCTCCTAATGGATACCTGAGAAGCATCATTTGCATTTTTCTGCAGTTCTCTAGTTTAATTCACACCAAGGTGACAACATGCATACTTCCATTTTCAGTATTTCATATAATGAAATGGTTTAAGTAGGAAGGGACCTTAAAGATCATCAAATTCCAACCCCCCTGCAAAGGGCAGGGACACCTTCCACTAGACCAGGTTGCTCAAGTATCCTGGTTTAAGGCAAATTTGGGAGAAAACCTCCAAAAGGGGCCCCCCCAGAAAGCAAACCCACATGGCCCCTCCCCTCAACCAGTTTGGGAAGAATTTCCTCAGAGAGAAGTGGAAAAAACCTGTTTATTTAACAGGCAAAGCACTCCCCAGCACACAAAATGAACAATACCAGATGACAAAACTCATTCGCTGCTCTGAAAAGATAACAAATACAGAAAGTCTCTCCTGGGAATGGTTGCTCTGTTATCAGTCCCTCCGGTGCTGGGAAAGGCTGCTGCCCAGAGTAGGCCCCGGCAGGTCACAAAGTGCAAGCTCTCAGTGTTTCCCCAGATCCCAGTCCGGAGCAGGTTCGAATGGTTCCAAGAAAAGGGAAAACAAAAGTCCAGGGAAAACTTGGACTGTCTCAGCTAGCTAAACTAACTAACGAGCAAAAGGAGCGCTGTGTTCTGCCCTGTCTGTGCCCAGACACCACAGTGTTCCAGCAGACTGTGAAGGAGTGAGTGAGGCTGATAACAAAACTCCGTGCTTCTTCTTCTCCCTGCCTTCGCTCTCAGAGCCAGTCTTGAAGGCACAGAATATAATATCCAACATAAACAGAACACACGATTGGGGATACAAGCATCATAACATCACCCTAGGACATTAAGTACTTCCTGGAGTTGTTAACAGTTATCACTAAACAAAAGTTATGCCTTTAATAAAGCTGAGGGTTCTTCAGACTGTGTTCAAACAGTACAGGCCTGTTGGTTATATCCTCATTTCTTGTAGTGTGTATTTGTGAGTGACCATGACACGGACTCAGACCGGCAGAGAATCTGAATCGTTTATTCAAAGAAACTAGATGATTTTATACCCTTTTTCAAGGCACAGTATTTCCTTACAGGGTAATTCTCACTGTGTGACCTATTCCATGTTGCCATGTCAGCAATGTGCTTTCTAAATGTCCTTCTATGGGGTGATCACGTGCTGTTCACCCATCTGTTAGCTTCTGGCAGGCTCCTCTCCCACAGGGGTCATCTGCATATCAATTCATCCCCCCCAAGGTCAGGTGGAGACAATCCTCTCTGTGCTGCCATGTGCTTCTCTGTGCTGCCATGTGCTTCTGCAGGTGGCTTCCACAGCCTGCAGCTAAACTCTATCCCAGCTCTTCACACAACTCCCTCTTTTTTGTTTTATACAAACAAGAATCATGAAACAAAACGCTAATGTTAGAACGTTTGGCCCACCACCCAAACCAAACAAGCTCCATTCCTCACAAAAGCAGTATCCTTCCTATGAACAGGGGGATACATGAAAACACCCAAAAACTGGTAACTGCACAGATCTCCTTCCTATGAATGGAGACAATGATTAAACAGATAGAACCTTGAGAAACAACTTAAAATTGTCTAAAACCTTTACCATCACCCAGAGTCTGCAATTGCTGGGGAGTCCCATTTCACAGTGAAGACTCGGAAAGCCTTTCCCAGGAAAAACTTCCAAGTTTACCTTAAAAGAGGGTCCAGCTTTTATAAGATCAGATGGGCAAATCAAAGTGACTTGATTATACTTTTAGTGCAGAAACACCTGGGTCTGATGGTATAATCCCCAGTCATCCAGGGCTAGGGCTTGGCCGGAGCCTCAAGCCTTGACTGAGAGGGTTTCCCTAAAATACCTACAAAATTGCCAAAAAACTTTATTAGTTGAAAAGGTATCAATCGTAACATGAATGTATTTCAATTTACCAAACTCAGGGATATGTGTAACATCGGTCTGCTAGATTTCTAGAGCTTGAAGTCCTTGGGGATTAACTCCGAGGGCAGGCCAAGGGTGCCACCTGTTGACAGTTGACACAGGCTTGCATAATTTGCCATGCTTGCCTGTGTGTCAGCTGAAATTGTTTTCAAAGAGTTGCTGCACTCTAATGAAAAAACCCATGTGACAGATGTGCCTGAGAAAAAGTATCTGGCACAACAATGGCCCCAGCTAACTGGTCTGCACGGGCATTACCTTTAGAGATGGGGCCAGGAAGACCAGCATGGGAACATAAGTGTGGGATATAATACCTTTTTGTATGCAACTGCACTGCAAAATGCAAATGTAGTAATTGAGAAAAGAGCAGTGGGTTAGTTACTTCTTTGATATGAGCTTCTTCTATTCTTGTCACAATACCTGACATATAAGCAGAGTCAGTAACAATGCTAAGCTCATCTTGAAATTTTTCAAAAGCCCTAACCACACCTGCTAATTCTACCAGTTCAGAAGAACCATGAACTACTTTTATATCTTGTAGCCACTGCCTGTTACTTCACCACACTATTACAGACCTCCCAGTCTTTCCAGAGCCATCTGTAAACACTGTGCAGGCATTGGCAATTGAAATTGAGGAACAGTAAGTGTTTTGAATAAATTAGGATAAAAATTGACAGATATACAATCAACTTTTCTATGAGCCTGTTGAGCACTGAACACCTGTGTGATCTGTTCAAAGGCTCTGGGTGTCAGGATGCGAGGGGAAGTAAGTTCAGGATTCTCTTTGAATAATTGATAAAGGGGGTAGAGTTGTTCAGTTGTAAAACCCAATAAAGGCTGTGTACTTGTCTTAGTTGAGATGGTCATAATACAAAGCCACGCACTCCATTTTCAGAAGGCTTCAAACTGTTTTTATTATAGCATGCATGCTTTTTATACATTCTTACAAAACTCATAAGTTTACACTTTATTCATTGGTCATGAAAGACAAACAAAGTGCTTATTGGAGTAGGCAGTTGCAGGTTTCTCTTATTTATCCTTCTTTCTTTCTTGGTTTCTATGTCAATGACCTTGATAGAAAATTCTTTCAGGGGTAAACATGGATCCTCTTAACAAACTTCTCTCTGGCTCACAGAAGTTGCTGTAAAACATCTTCCACAATTTCTCCCTTTTTTGTATTTGAACCACAAACACAATTGCTAAGGACTTTTGCAGGGCCCTTGCAAAAATCTAAGCAGACAGGGAAGACACAAAACAATGATGACAACCACCAGCAAAATTAACAACCCAACTTCCAAAAATACCCCAAACTGTTCAACAATACCCCAACTTGCAAGGAAACCACTCAACCATTTCCATCCTTCATTCACCTGCCAATTAGTAACTTCTTCCTTCAAATCCAAAACTCCTGTGAACTGATCCACTATGATCTAACAAGCCCATACAACACATATCCTCAAAATCCTGATGTTCATAACCATGCACAAACAATAAAGATGTACCAACAAGGCACATAGGAAAGGAATTTTCAAATGCTGTTACAGACCCCACAGTTCCTTAATGACACATTTATGGCAGGATGACACTTTCACTTTTAGTTGAATAGGTTTGTCTCCACACAGAATTAGAGACCAAGTCATCTGCCTAGTCACCACTTAGAACTAGGTAGGATCCACTTAACTTGACAACCAGTTGCTGCTATCATAATGGGCAACTAACCTAGCTGTTAAAGTATAGAACCTTAACAACTAATTCAACACCCCTATGCAAAGGCAACACTTCTTCCCTAGGTACATTAAATTCCCCTATTTTGGGAACGTCGGTGCCATGCAAAGGGAGATGGTACAAGACACGTTACTCAGCACTACCAACCTCTCTGTAGAAAAATACAAAGAACAAAAGTAAAGGTAACATCCACCAATTTAAATTTGAGTTTTCAGTGTGAGTCAATATCCCCATTTACTCTGCCTTGAATTGTCATCTTCACAGCATGTTCTTTGAGGGTCCATGCTTCAATCCAGCTGTGGAACCACCCATCCTATTCCTTTCTATATACTCCAAATAAGACTTAGCACAACAAGCAAAAACCCAATGAGGGCCATTCCCTGTCAGAACACACATGTCCCTTCCTTCACGTTAATTCCACTGAGCCAGTCCACCTTCCAGTAATTAAATCTTTAACCCATACCTTAATATTTTTATGAACATTTGACTATTTAGAATTCAAAGAAGAAAATGTATAGAATATAGGAGACAATTGTAAATTGGGTAAAGGACGTAAAAAGTTTAGCACATAAACAGCTTTATCTAATCTTACTTAAGGTAACTCCTTATACATTCCCCCTTTTTATTTTTAAACCTGGTGCTTCAAAACACCATGAGCACATTCAAAAATTCCTTGGCCTATTGAAATATGGGAAATGATCAACACCCCAGGGACGAAAAAACACCTACAGATGTTTTGTTGGTTTTTTTTAAAGACATATGCTGGGCTGTTATCCATCTTTACATATGATGAAACACCTAAAATAGAAAAGGCATGGCAAAAATGACGAATAACATCCCAAGCTCCTTTACCTGCCAATGCTAATGCAACCATGGCATGAGAAAAGATGTCAATTGTAGCATAAACAGACTTTAAATGGCCAAACTCAGGCATTTTTATAGCATCTGTTTGCCATTCTTAAAAAGGGAGTAGGTCTCTAGGATTGGTACCATAATATTATGAAATATGAATCATATGCCAATCAGGACAAGAAGAAATAATTGATTTTGCTTCACTTTGCGACAACTTAAATTATTACTGTAGTGCCTAAACACCTTGGTGAAAAAATTGATAACTCATTAGGTACCATTTTTACTGCCAAAGCAGCCACAAGGGAATCTACATTGACAAATTCAGGAGACCATTGTTGAATCATAAATTCATATTCCAAATTTTCATCCTTTTTCCAGGCTTCAGCTGCTTTTCCAGTTTTCCCTGATCCATCTGTAAAAACTGTTATACCTTCCACTGGAACAGGAGAACAAATTTGTTTCCCCTAAAAAGGAATGTGCCTAGTTGTGGTATTGTCCACAAGGGTCCCAGGATGAGGGAAGAGACGAGAAAGTTGACTCCATGTATCAGAAGCTTGATTTATTATTTTATGATAGATAATATATTAAAACTATACTAAAAGAATAGAGGAAAGGATTTCATCAGAAGGCTAAGCTAAGAATAGAAAAGGAATGAATAACAAAGGTTTGTCTCTGACTGAGACAGTCTGGGCAGGTGAACTGTGATTGGCCCTTAATTAAAAACAACCAGATGAGACCAATGACAGATCCACCTGGTGCATTCCACAGCAGCAGATAAGAATTGTTTACAGTTTGTTCCTGAGGCCTCTCAGCTTCTCAGGAGGGAAAAATCCTAAGGAAAGGATTTTTCATAGAACATGTCAGTGACACCTAGTCACAGTCAAAATAGGATGAAAAGGTAAATGATATATTATTTAGCCTGTAAAATAAGATAAAGCAGATTGCAATTCATTATTATTTTCAAAACACCATTCAAAGTACTATTGTTATACGGATATCACAATAGTTACAGGATCATGGCCTAAGATTTTATGACAACATCTGTGACCCTTGATAATGATATCTGCAAAAAACTCAGTCTTGAAGCTGGTTTTCAGAATCTGAAAGATAAATATATCCATTCCAAAATATACCATTTATCTTCCCAATCATCATCCCATTGACACTATTCCACATGGTATTTTGTTCTTTAAAAATAAATAATTGCACACCAGCAAATGTATTTATCCTGTTAACAAGTTTGCATGTCAAAGCTAATTCAACTTCTTCCATAACCTTTTTTTTTACTGCATCAATCAAATATCTCTCATCAGTAGAAGAAGTAATCCCTGACAATAATTCAAACAAAGGTTGCATTTGATGATTAGTTATCCCTAACTATGACCTAATCCAACCTATTGCATCAACCAATTTTTATACATCAGTAACGGTTTTAACTTCAATGTCTAATTTTACAGGTTGAGGCACAATCTGAGTATTGGTTATTATCAACCCCAAATATTTCCAAGGCATTTATTGTTGTACTTTCTCTGGGGCAATAACTAAACCAAAAGTTTTCAAATTTGTTACAACACATTGCTCAAGATCTGACAACTGTTGTTTATTATCAGAAGCCAATGAGATATCATCCATGTAATGATAGCAATAGCAATTACTAAATTGCTCTTGCACCTTTGATAAGGCCTGTGCCACAGACCATTATAACTTTCCATTGATATCTTTTATTAGGTTCAGCATGATTTAAAGAGGGCACAATAAAAGCAAATCTTTCCTTATCTTGTTCAGCGAATGGAATAGTAACAAAGCAATCTTTTAAATCAATTATAATTATCTCCCATCCCTGTGGAATTGTTGAGGGTGTTGAAAGACCTGGTTGTAAAGGTCCCATTGTAGCCATTACAGCATTTATCTGCTGAAGATCATGCAAAAGTCTCCATTTTCCTGATTTCTTTTTTATCACCAAAACAGGGGTATTCCATGAGCGAATTGACTCTTCAATATGTCCAGCTTACAGCTGTTCTGCTACTAATGCTTGTGGAGCAGTAAGCTTTTCAATAGGAAAGGGCCACTGGTCAATCCAGAAAGATTTATCTGTCAACCATGTCAAGGTTACAACTGGACATTTAAGGCCTTGCATCACAGTGGTCCCTACTAAAATTCTATAGTAACCTAAACACCCCATTGGGATAAACAATCTCATCCCCACAAATTACATGGGGCATTGGCAACATAAGGCCTGATGTTAGCTTGTTGCCCATCAGCATTTTCTTACATTAATCACAGTGGCAGAAAAACCACCTGCAGTAGAGCCACCCAGCCCCATGATTCCAAAACCTGCTTGAGTGAGAGGCCATGATTGAGGCCAAAAAAGTTGTGAAGTTATAGTTACATCTGCTCCCATGTTAATCAAATCTGTTATTGTTATGGTCCAAAATACTTGAGGTGGTCCTGTAGATGCAAGACCTCCTATACCACAACTCCGATTCGCTGCAATTAGAACATAACTCACAAAAAGAACAAGTTGAACAATACAAATTCCTTTTTAAATAGTAACAGGGGGTTCACTAACAGATTCCATAGCATAAATTTGTCCCACATAATCAGAATAAATAATGCCTAAATGTACATTAATACCATAAATAATATACAAATATCAAATACAATACATCACACACACTGATGATATACGTTTTTAAACTAGGCATTTCATCGTTACAATATTCAGTAATGTTCCTTTTAGATTTTTTTCTACTGTTTTTTATCAGACTCTAGAAAAGATTGTTTCTTATTAAATTTCTAAACTTTTCAACATATCGAAACTTGCTGACAGTAGACTAAGTACCACTTTTAAGCAAATATCTCTAGCTGTAGGAAAGTCCTCTCTGTAATTTCAGGCTGTCTCTTTACTTCATTAAGTTTGTTATTACTGCTGAGGCAAGCTTACAGCTTGCAGCAACTGCTCTTATATTAACCTTTGCTATGTTATTTAAAAGGTCTTCATTGCTTGTTTGTCTCACATCTTCTGTCTGCATTTTTTCTCTTTATTCTCTTCCTTACTACTATAGCTTACATTGATTGAACACTCACAATAACAAAGCATTCTAACCCTGTCCTATGGGACCATAGGCATCAAGAAGCAATTTATTACTATGTCAACTATAGATATAGCAATCAACAACATTTATAAGAATTATCATTTACATTAAATCCTTATCAGCTTTAAATCATAGATATTCAGCACTGCATAGCACTAGGTCCTTAATTACACATTATTGTTGTCACACCTTAGTGTTAAAATTACTCATCCCTGTGGAGCCTTGTGGCCCCTGAGAATTGTTCACAAATGAAAAGCTTCGAAGTGCTGGAAAGGTTTGTAATTGTTGTCAAAATATTTATGTCCCATCAAACCAGTGGCCCCAGGGTGCCATAGGGCCACATCAGGGGCTCGGTGAGGGAGAAATCCAGGTTCCTCTAGGTGGAGCGGCAACACAGAGCTCTAAGCAGGTCCCAACACTTTCGAAAGTCCTGAGAGAGGCCTAAGGCAGCCATCAGCCGAAGGGGGATAGGGAAATGGCACAGGACAGCTCCAGCCCTGCCCCCATGGAGTTCCTCCAACTGCAGCAGACACAGAGACACAGCCCCCACAGTCTGGGTGCAGCCTCTGAAAGGGCAGCAAGGGGGGGGGGTCTCGTGGGGCTTGAGGGGGGGCCCAAACAGTCATGTCCCTCCCTTACACCCACAGCACCCCGTCCTCCTAGGTTCCAGCAGAAGGGGAGGCTCCTCCAGGAGATCTTATCACCGGCATTTCAGGCAACAAAGAATACAGAGTTAATGAATCCATTTCAGTTCAGGAGGGAGTGGGAGGACAAACAGCTCAGCTTGTTCTTCAATTTGTCTCTTCTGTGAATGCATTTTGTCAGAAGTAACATATTTTTACTGAGTGTTCAGTTCAATTAATTGCTGTGCCAAAGAAAGGCACACAGGCTTAACACAGTCCTTCAGAGACACACTGAGGAGCACCACCAGCCTGTCTCCCATGATAACAGATCCTGGAGAAATCCCCACAAAAGCAGCTCCAGCAGACTCCTCAGGGAAAAACACATTCTCAAGCTGAATCCCATCTTTCTGCTGTTCCCCATCAACTCCCATTTCTTGTTCTGTCTTCTATATTCTGACACTTAAAGGCAGTACTGGCATCAAAGTCCTATGATTTTTCCACAACACACCATGAAGGGCATAATTAAAGACTTGAAAATCCTTCTTCTTCAGCAAAACTTTAAAACAGTTTCTCTTCCTTTATGAACTGATTCTCCATTATATTCCCCAGTGGCTCACCTTTATTCCAGGTGTCAAAGTTCGGTCTGAACCTACAGCAGCTCCCCATGTTAGCGTTCAGGAACATATAATCATGAGAAATGATTATATGCAGGTGCTTTTATTGAAGAGCTCTGGGTGTCAGGGGTACAAACCCAAATCTGACTCCGACATAAGTTCGGGATAAACATGTTTTTATATTCTACCGTTATATAACTCTCATGTTAATTATTAAACTTGTATTGTTCAATTGTATACATAGATTTCAGCCAAGCATAGCCTCCTTAGATTAGGAACATACAGTTTCTCATGATCCTTCTTATGATTATACAATAATTATATTTAATTACTAAACAATCATCACATCTAACAATTATATCATTTATTATACCCCTTACGTAGGTACAACGCAAAGCTTAACCTTTTAGAGTCTATCTTAACATTTTTCCAGGGCCCCACTATCATTATCCCCCCATTGAAAGCATTCTCACTTCACTATAGGTGTAAATGTTTTCACTTGATACAGTCTTTTACTTCTCCATTTATGCTTGATGTTCTTCAAATCCAGGGTTGATGTAAACATTGTCGTGGATGCTATCATGAACTGGAGAACCAGAAGATAGTGGGCGTGGATCTCGTGTCAGTGCCTTTATTATTTTCTGATTCCAGGATGTTTTCTTCTGTATCTCTCCCTTTAAGATGCTGTAAACTAACCAAATTGCTAAGAATACAATTAGTAAGATTATCACACTCTCAATGATAGATTTTAATCCATGAACTCACATTCCGCCCTAATTCTTTAAAGATTTTTCCTAACCAGCTTGTAGTCAAATCCTTTGCTCTTCTTGTGCTTCATGCTCCATTTGTTTCAACTGACTGATGTCATATTCTACATCTGCAGTTACATTTGGGATGTGAACGCAGCAATGATCAACTTGTCCCTTTAAAAATCCACATACCCCATGCTCCTTCAGGAGTAACAAATCTAAGGCTAATTGATTTTGTAAAGTCATTTTTGTGGTGGCTTGTAATTGTACGTTGAATTCTTTAAATCCTTCCTGGGTGACTCTTGCCAGTCTATCTACCTGACCTGTAAGTTTGTACAGCATCTCTCTACTCTGATAGTTTGCTATAGGACCAAGCAAAGACTCTAGGGCCCACCCAAATTTCACTCCACTAGAGGGTTCTTGCCAAGTGTCATCTGGATTTTCATTGTCTAGAACTTCTCATCTTGCTCTTATCTGCAGAAGTTCATGTTTTCCATTAAATGGGGACTTTTTCCAAATTGGACATAAGGTTGGGAGGCCCAAAGTAATTTCTTTTACTTTCCCGTCTACAGGCAGATGTGTTGTCCAGGTACCATCGCTTGTTGCCCATACAAATTGTCCTGGACTTTTAATTATACTCTTGGTACATCTTACAATTACTTTATAATTCATTTTGCCTTGTTTATGTTTGATCCCTCTGCAAGGACAACCAATCTGTAGGGCTATTGCCAGGGGTGGCATCTGTTTTATCTCTGCATCATCAGAAGCGCAGTCATAAGTTTTATTGCATGCCCACCAACTTACTTTGTCTGCCCACGTTCTGCTACTAGTGGCAGTGTATGTTACTGCTGGATCTGTTTCATTCTTGGAGCCTTCTCACTTAATACACCAAGGGGTGTTTGCCATATATTGGAATTTTTGAAGTATACTCACAGACCATGTACTGTCCCAAGGCTCTATCTGTTCTTTCTGATCCTCGGCCTCACACTTCCATACCAGAGTAGTTTCTGTACCATTTTCTATGATCTTTTTATAGTGTGGCAAATAGCATTGCCATTGTGTGATGCCTTCTGACTGTCCCAAAGGGGTTCCTAGTATGCCATCACTTAGAATACAGTCTTTCTGGCTCATAGGTCTCATCCATGTTCCTATTTTCTCCCAAATTTCCTTGACCACCTGTCTCAACTCAGGTACCTGTTTGCATGCAATTGTTTTGTTCTTTTGTATTTCAGGTAGTTTTGATGTTATGATTCCCCAATTTACTGGATCTCTTGCTGCCTTAGGTATTGGCAGACAGGCAGATATTCTACTGGTGTTTTGTATTTTGGCAAAATCTTTGACTAATCCAATCATTACATTCTCAGCCCAAACTGCATTAGAAATTTTATCACCTGTGTTTCTGCCTCTCTCTTCATTCTAGAATGAAGAGTGGTTAGTTGATCTTTTTGCATTCCACATCCCAAAGACATTAATGACCATAACATTAGCCCAATTACTAATAGCATTCTCAAAGTAATTAAACACATCTTATCTGCACTCTTGGTTCCACAGTTTACATAGTCCGTGATCCAGGATAGATTTTCTTCACTCAGGTATAGTGAATCCAGGGGTCCATGCCGGCTACTTTGACTGCTGTAAAGGTGGTGAGCAGTACCTGATAGGGTCCATTCCACTTTTCTTTCAGAGGTTCTTCATTTCAGTTTTTAATGTACAACTTGTCTCCTGGATGTATGTTATGAACTGGATTCTCGAGAGTTATTGGTCTATTCCACACGAGGATGCTTCGGAGCCGAACTAAAGTTTTCCTGAGAGACAGAACATAATTATACACTTCCTGCTTTCCTGTGACGTGTACATTAGGGTTAGGCTCAGGAGATTCATATGGTTTCCCATAAAATATCTCATAAGGACTGACTGACATCCCGCTCCTAGGTTTTATCCTAATCCTCAACAGTGCTATTGGCAAAGCCTGGGGCCACTGCAGCTTGGCTTCTTGGCATATTTTACTGATTTGCCTCTTTAGTGTCTGATTCATCCTCTCTACCTGTCCACTTGACTGGGGTCTCCATGGTGTGTGGAGGTCCCAAGTTATCCCCAGCAATCTACTTACTTGTTTTACTACTGTAGCTATGAAATGGGGCCCCCTATCTGATGATACCCCTAGGGGTACCCCAAACCTGGGAATAATTTCCTGTAGTAACCACTTAACTGTTTCTTTTGCTTGGTTTGTGCGACAGGGAAGGGCTTTTGGCCATCCAGAAAATGTGTCAACCCCTACTAACAGATATTTGTATCCTCGAGTTCTTGGCAATTCTACAAAATCTACCTGCCAATAGTCTCCTGGCTCTGTTCCTATCCGAATTCTTCCTAGCTGTGCCTGTCGCCTTGCCACTGGGTTGTTTTTCAAGCAGATATCACATTTTGACATGACTGTTTTTGCCATTGTTAACATCCGTACCAAAATTAAACTCTGCTTTAGCAATTTTACCAATGTCTCTGCACCCCAATGACATTCGTTATGTTTAATTTGGAGAACTTCTCTCATTATCGAGGGGGGATACCACTATTTGTCCTTGTGCAGTCACATGCCATCTTTCCGAATTCTTTTGTGCATTTAGTAAACGTGCCAGTCTCTCATCTTCTATTGAATATTTGGTTTTGGAGGCAAATTTAAATTGGGATACATTGAGCTTTAAAGGTATCAATGCCATTGTTGTTTGCACCTCTCGACCAACTTGTCGTGCTGCCCAGTTCTGCCTTCTGGGCAGATGTATTTAGTGGTGTTGCTTTTGTTTCTACTACTGTGCTGACAGTTTTTACCGCATATCTAGCGTATCTGGTTCCGTTTTCCACAAAGCTGCTCCCATCTGTAAATAGTTCTCACTTCGGCTGCTCTAGCAGGACGTCTTTCAAGTCTTCTCTTGCTGAATACGTGTACTCTATTACTTCTACACAGTCGTGCTCTAATGGGCCTTCTTCAGTTGTGGTACCTAGGAACAAAGCTGGATTCAAAAGGTTACTTGTTTTTAATGTGACATTATCCTGCTCAGTCAGGATTACCTGGAATTTTATCATCCTGCTTAGAGATAGCCAATGGTCCCCCTTTTGCTCTAAGACAGTGGTTACCATGAGTGCTACATAGACATCTATGTGCCTTCCCATAGTAAGCTTCCTGGCTTCTTCTGTCAGCATCATAGAGGCTGCGACTGCCTGCAGACATGGAGGCCACCCGCCATTTATGTTGTCAAGTTGTTTGGAAAAGTAGCCCACCGGCCTTTTCCAGCTTCCCAGACGTTGGGTCAGGACTCCCAGTGCTAGACGCAGCCTTTCATGTACAAACAGCTGAAAATTTTTAGACAGATCAGGTACCCTAATGCTGGAGCCGTTGTCAGTACTCCCTTGAGTTTTTTAGGAAGGCTTCTTTCTGTGGCTTGCCCCAGGTGAATGGCTGTGTCTTCTGAGCTTCATACAGGGGTTTCGCAATCAGTCCATAGTCCATGATCCACAAGCGACACCATCCTGCCACATCGAGGAAGACTTGGAGCTCATGCAAGTTCTGGGGCTCTGGAATAGCACAGATAGCTTGGATACGGTTAGTACTTAGTTTTCATTGCCCTTGTGAAATTTCACATCCCAGGTAGATCACAGTCTGTTGGGCAATTTGTGCCTTTCCTCTGGATACTTTGTAACCTCCCATTCCCAGTGAATTTAAAATCTCAATGGTTACCTTTATACAGGTTGCTTTTTCTTCTGTAGCTATTAGTATATCATCAGCATACTGCAACAATAGGTATTGGTCTCTTGGTACTTGCCCATTTTTCGTCCAAATCTCCAGCTCTGAGTAGGGTGGGCGAGTTCTTGTACTTCGTGGAAGTCGTGTCCTGGTGAGCTGGGTCTTTCTTCCATTCCCTGGGTTTTCCCACTCAAAGGCAAACAGTTTCCTACTTTCTTTGTCAAGGGGGATTCAGAAAAAGGCATCTTTTAAATCAATTACAGTAAACCATTTATATATCTCCTTTACGGATGTTAGCAATGTGTAGGGATTTGTTACTACTGGATAAATGTCCTTTGTTACTTTATTTATTGCTCTCAAATCCTGCACTAATCTGTATTCACTATTTGGTTCCTTTACTGGAAATATTATGTCCTAACCTATTTTACAAATACTGTGTCTAGTCAGCTGGTATATTCTCCCAACACCATAGCCTTGGTAACATTTTCCTGCTGGAACTGATTGCCCTGGTGAAACCTGTCTGGGCACTCTTGTTTCCAATGCCTCTCCCGCTTGCAATACGCACATTGATTTAGGCTTAACCCTTGCATAACTCGTCCTCTACCACGACTACTTCTGCCACATCTCCTAAAATTTGGGTTCCCTTTTCCTTGTATTACTGCTCAAAGATTTTGCTGCTGCCTTTTACTAGCTTCTCTTTCGCGATTATTATATACCTTCCAGGCTCCCTTCAGGATTCTGAGTTTTCATGACCATTTTTACTACCCGTGCCACCTTATCAGGATTTTCTCTATAAGTTCCAGTTGACTGTTTCCAAATAATTAAATCTGCAGGAGAAAAAGGCACTTTTACAAACACTGGCCCTTCCACTCCTACACCTTGTCGCAAGGGAGCAATCACAGTCCGTTTGTGTCTGCCTATGTCTTTTCTTTCCACAACCGGGGCAAGCTTTGACCGGCTTCGGGTTCTGTGGGCTACTGGGGTTACTGATTCATTACTATTCCTATCTTTTCCACTTGCATCCCTCCCCCTCCTTTTCTATCATAGTTAGGTTTTGCTCATCTTCCGAGGAAGAGGAATCAGGTGATGATGGGAGAGGAGGATAAAGAGAGAAAGGTGTACTAGATGAGACAGGTTCATGATCAGGTGAGGTAGGGGCAGGCAGTGGGATAGGGACAGATGAAGCAGGTGGGATAGGGTTAGGTTCTTTTGGTCTTATTGGAGCTACCTGTAAATTAATATCTGTATAATTTTACCTACTCAGACTTTCTTTCAATGCCAAATGTTCTAGACAACGTTTCTCGCAAACTCCACACTTATCACTTGCAGATGCTCTAACCACCATTAATCTACATTCATCCCGCTATTCTGGCTTTTCCTGTAAATAGAAAAACAAATCAACATACGGAACATCATCCGTTTTTTTGTTGTTTTGTTTTTTTTTTTTTCTTCTTTTCTTGTCTTTTTCTTTCTTGCTTACGAAACGACATTAACTGCGAAATGGTGTTATATTGCAAAGTCCCGTATTTTGGCCATTTTTCGCCATTCTCCAAGACATATTCTGGCTACCATGTATTGCAATAATTAATCAACTTAGCTTTATGTTATTCTTCCCCAAAATTACCCTGTTTCCAATGAACTAATAAGCACCCCAAAGGAGAAGTTTGCGGAATAGAGGCATTGCTGCCCAAAATCTCTTTGAGCTTCTCCATCCAAAAATACCACAAATGCCAATCTTGCAACACTTTCGTGATTGTCTTAAGGTCGGCGCCTAGGTAATACCACAGGAATTCCTTAGCCCAACCAAGCGTAGCTTTCGCTGCGTCTTATATGCAGGCACCCAAACCAAAATAAAAGCACCTTACCTCTCTCCCGGGGACGTTGTGAGCGGCAGAGGCGGTCACGGCCGATGGGCTCCCCGAGAATCCCTCGGTGCCGGCTGGAGTGTGATCAAGTCGCGAACTCACTCAGCAGCACTCACAGGGTCCCATCTGTGTCGCCCAAGTGTTAGCGTTCAGGAACACATAATCACGAGAAATGATTATATGCAGGTGCTTTGTCAGGGGTACAAACCCAAATATGACTCGGACATAAGTTCGGGATGAACATGTTTTTATATTCTACCGTTATATAACTCTCATGTTAATTATTAAACTTTTATTTTTCAATTGTATATATAGATTTCAGCCAAGCATAGCCTCCTTAGGTTAGGAACATACAGTTTCTCATGATCCTTCTTATGACTATACAATAATTATATTTAATTACTAGACAGTCATCACATCTAACAATTTTATCATTTATTATACCCCTTACGTGGGTACAACACAAAGCTTAACCTTTTAGAGTCTATCTTAACATTTTTCCAGGGCCCCACTATCACCCATGCTGCTTTGTGCTTCACTGGATCTCCCTGTCTTCCCAAGTGGCTTGTTGCCGTTGAGTTAATAGCGGCTGAAGGAAAGTGACATTGTCTCCATGCTCAGGAAGCATAAAGCAAGCTTTATTAGGAATGTCACATTTTATAGACAGGATCGTTCACCCAGAACCTGATTGGTTCATAACAACACCCCTCACATCATTGGTTCATTAGGAAGAACACCTTCTGGTAATATCTTTCCATAAACATCAAGTACAAACATTCCACATGCTCACAAACACCAGGTGCAGAGATTAAGATAAGAATTTTTTTAATTCCTTCTCTGAGCATTCTCACAGCTTTCCCCAGGACAATGCCTGCGAAAGGTATCTGTTTCTCTCTCTGAGTAAACTGTTGCATCCACAGGTCCCCCTTTTTCTTTAAAGCAGAAGGGGGTGTTTGTAATCCTCTGCAGAGCCCCTTGCAGGAAAGAGAACAAACACAGCTCAAGAGGTCCCTTTAGCAACTTGCTGGTTATCAATCAGAACCTCCATCAGATGCTGACTTAAAATGGTCAGGGAGATTCTCCAGCACATACCATTGAATTCTTTACAATCACATCAATTTACCAACATCAAATCTTGTTGTTCGTTCTTATAAGAAATCCTTGCTATTTCTAAGACAGTAACAAAACATTGTTAGCCTGCTCAAAGCACTGTCAGTCTAACTTGTCAACAACCCTTTTTCAGAAATAAAGAAAAAGTAGAATACTCATTCCCTACTCCTAGAGGGACCATCTGATTGATGATCGGCATTTTGAACATTGTTCTAAGGTTGCCTGTTGGCCACATTCTGCTTTTGGTGTCGCAAGTCAGGGTGAAGACACCTTGCAGGTATCTACCGGTAGTGGTTTTGGTTCGCCAGTTTCAGATTTCCGCAATTTTGAGATTTCCCAACCGATACGCTGATGAGTGTGGTGGGCTTCAGTGCTGGCTAGTCACCAATGCACTCACTTCCTGCTGTGAGATAGGATTAGGAGAAAGGCAAAGCAGGCTCAGAACTGTGAAAGGGTATAAAGAAAATTTTATTAACAGTAACTAAAAGAAAAAAGTAGTAAGAATTAAAACAAACCCTTCAGAACACTTCTCCTCCCTCCACAACCTTTTTTTTTCCACTGACAATGTAAAGAAACCAAACCTAAAATTTCCAGTCAGTTTACCACCTCTAAAATAGTCTTTCTTCAGTTCACTTAGGGAGAGGATTCCCTCTTGTGAAGGTTATGGAGACTTCTCCACAAGAGGGAAAAAACCAGTTCTCTCGTGGCTCTCTATCTCAGAATAGCAGGCCCCTGAGGAAATCTGCTCTTGTGGAGCCCCTCCCATTTTCCACAAGCCTTCCCACAGCTTGTTAAGGGCCATGTCAACTTATGGGGTATTGTTTTAAAGATGAGCTGTTCAAAGGCAAAAGTTCTCATTATCTATTTTTAAAATTGTCTTTATCTCTGGGAACAGAGATCTTCTCCTGGGGGCACTGGACTACTCTTCTCTCCTTCTCTGTTCAAACTTTTCATGGGATCACAACTACTTTAACATCTGCTTACTTTAACATGGAGGCCTTTGCCTGATATCAATTTGAACCCTTAATCTCCCCATAGTTTAATGCATTACAGGGAAAAAAAGTCTTTTATCCATAGCTTACAAGTGGATTTCAGCTCCAAAATCAAGACATCTCCTCATCCCTCCCATCTGGGACTTAACTTATTCCTCACTGACTAAGATGTCTTCGCGTTTGTCCTTTACATACTTGCATCTTGTTCCTTTCCCTCACTCGAGAGAGGATTGAAGCACTGAAAGGGTTAACATCCCACCTGGAGCCTGCAGATGGTCAACCTGACCCTAGTCGGGCTGGGTGCTACAGACAGTGGGAGCTGCAGCTGGGGGAGCTGCTTGGATCAAATCAGCCAGGCTAGTACTCAGCAGCAGCATGCCAGGATGGGGGGGGGGGGGTTGTCTTCCTCCTGCCCAATGATTGTGGGTAACTTCCACGGCGGCGGGGGGGGTGGTAAAATCCCGGCACCGACCTGGGGCTGCTCCCAGGGCCTGGTGGGCTTGGCTGGGCCCCCGGGCTGGGGGGTGTGTAGCAAGCAGCTAGTTGTTAGCAAGGCTGGCTCCATCCAGCCCCACGGCACCCCCCTCTCCTTGCCCAGCAGTCGATGTTGGGGGCCGGCAGGTGGCCTGAGGAAGGGGGCCAAACACCGCAGCAGGGCTGGCTGGCCCGGCCCTGTGGCAAGGGCTGCCCAGCCATGTTACCTTGCTCTTGACCAGAAGAGAAAGTTCCTAAGTTTCTTTTGTCTTTTACATGTATGTTTCACTGAGGCATGTGCAATTTCCACTGGCTGGAAATTTTGCATCACTTCCCCAGATTTCCTCCCATTCAACACCATGACACCACCCTACTCCAGTTTCTGTGGAAACGCATGCATACCTGCGACCCCAAGCAATAAGTTCGCACATGCCCTCCCACTTATTAGTGGTTAGGTCCCATATCCAGACTTTTGCTCAAGGCAGGGGCATCTCACCTGAAGACTGCAATGAGAAGTAGTGATTTAAAATGACAGGATTGTTTGAATTTTGTGGCACTGTAAGATGACTGATTGTATATAGAACTTTTTCCAATCGGCTGTGCAGGGTTTCTTCAGGCATTCCCCATTTTTGTTTATCCAGAACATGCTTTAAAGTAGCATGAGTGTGTTCAACAATAGCTTGACCAGTTGGAGAATGTGGAATACCAAGTTTATGTGAGAGTCCTCATAAGCACAAAAACTGCCACGTCTTCTGTGAGACGTAGGCTGTGACCATTACAGTTTTCACAGAAGAAGGTATACCCAATATTGCAGAAGCCATCCTCCAATGGGCAGTCACGTCGTGATCCTTTTCTCCAGTGTGAGCAGATGCCCACATAGCAGAGGAGAAAGTGTCAATAGACACGTGCACATATTTAAGTTGGCCAAAATTGGCAGTATGAGTGACATACGTTTGCCAAAGCTGCAAGGCTTTTCGGCCTCTGGGGTTCACCCCCGCTGGTAAAGGTGCAGCAAGGCCATGACAGCGCAAGAAATAACAATGTCACAAGCCTCAGCTGGCATTACCTGAAACTGTTTCTGCAGAGTATGTGCACTTTGATGGAAAAAAATCATATGACGGTTTGGCTTGCACAATTTTGTCAGGCTGAGGCGCTACCCACACAGGTTTAGCTAACCTGTCAGCCCTGGCATTACATTCTGTTATGAAAACTGGTAAATTGGTGTGACTCTGAATGTGCAAGATGTAATACAAATGAAATCGAGTCTGAATTGCACACCACAAAGTTTTTAATAACAGAAAAAACCTGCGTTTTTGACTTCTTTCAGAAGTGAATAATCAAATTGTTTGGTTATGTCTGCAACATTAGCAGAATCAGTGACCAAGTTCAGAGGCACCTGAAAAAATTTCTGGAATGCCATGGCAACAGCCTTCAATTCAACCAGTTGGGCCGAGCCTGACTCATGGCCTTCCAGCACTTGCCATCCAGATTCATCCTTCCAAGTAACAATGGCTTTCCCTGTTTTTCCTGAGCCGTCAGGGAAGACAGTGGGTCCTTGCTCTGGCACATGACTATTTTTTGGCCGCAAAGATGATTGGTTGATTTTGCCAACTGCAATAACTTATGACTGGGCAGATGATAGACAACCTGCTCTGAAAAGTTTTGCAGTGCACTTTGCAATGGAGCACTGTTAATGAAGCTCCATTCAAAGACTTCTCGCTCTATCGGAAGAATAATTTTTGTGGGATCAGCTGCCATTAATTGCAAACACCGCTTACAGCATTTGATTATCAAATGAGCGATCAGTTCAAACAACGTGGGTGCTGTCTTTTTTGGTTGATGGGGCAAGAAGACCCATTCCAACATGTGCAAGGGATCAGATCATTTATCACTCTGTTGGCCAATGATGCCTCTAGGATGAAAATCTGGATTGATAATGAAGATGGTGATATCAATGGAAGAATATACTCGATGAACCTGACAAGCAGAAACAGCTTGTTGGACTTCCTCCAGTGCTCGTCACACCTCAGGAGTCAATTTTCGAGGTGATCTCAGGTCAGGGTTTCCCCCTTAAAATATCATACAGTGGGGACAATTGTATTGCAGTTAGTTCCAAATAAGGACGCAACCAACTGATGACGCCCAGCAATTTCTGGGCATCATTCAGAGTCTTAATAGAATCCGAGAACTGCACCTCTTGATGCTGAATGGTTTGATCCAGAATTTTGACTCCTAGATATTTCCAAGGAGGATGCTGTTGAACCTTCTCCAGAGCCACATGCAGCCCATAAGAGTGCAGAGCATCAAATATCTGAGGCTGTATCCTCAGCAACTCATCCTGGGTGGATGCTGCCACCAGGAGGTCATCGATCTAGTGAAAGCAATATGTGTCAGGAAACTGCCCGCAGACTCCAGACAAGGCCTGAGCCACATACCATTGAAAAATAGTTGGAGTGTTCTTGCCGCCCTGCGGCAAAAATTTCCATTGATATCTCTGTACAGGTTCAACATTGTTAATTGCAGGCGCAGTAAAGGAAAACTTTGGTTTGTCATCAGGATGCAAAGGAATTGTGAAAAAACAATCCTTCAGATCAACGATCAAGATTTCCCATCCTGTAGGGAGCATGGTGGGTGAGGGCATGCCAGGCTGCAATGCCCCCATACTTTCCATCACTATATTAAATTTTCAGAGGTCCTGTAACAGCCTTCATTTCCCAGATTTTTTCCTTATCACAAAGACGGGAGTATTCCAGGGACTAGTAGAAGGCTCAGTGTGTCCCTGTTGCAATTGTTCCTGAACCAATTCATGAAGGGCAACCAATTTTTTTTTTGTCACGGGCCACTGGTTTTCCCAGATAGGTCTGTCCACTAGCCACCGTAAAGCCAGTGTAGGATATTTTTCGCCTTTCAGCGCAGTGGCACCAATTAAAAATCCATCTCGATTCATACCCCCCAGGCTGCCAATACATCCCGCTCCCAGAGATTGATTGGAGCTGTAGTGACATAGAGTTGAACTGCAGCCATCTGCCCATCCATAGTTTTGATCAGCACAGACCGTTGACTTACAAAAGTCTTTTTTGCATCCCCAACCCCTTCGATCGCCGAAGTTATGGAAACCAAAGGCCACAGAGGAAGCCACGTAGAGAAGGAGATGATTGTCACATCAGCCCCTGTGCCAGCCCCCAGAGTTGGATCTGAGGTAGGCTGGCACGCGGTAGAGTCAGGGTACATGTCATCTGTGGTCACTGAGCAGAAATATCTGCAGATCAGAAGACTTGTGGAGGTCTGGTGGATCTGAAACTGAAAACTCCACGAGTCCGCTGGTCAGCCCTGGGGACACATGAGTGGAAAGGCACAAGTTGACCAATACGAGTCCCTGCTGGGATACTGACGTGGGGGTTGGGTGTGGAAACCATAGCACAAATTTGACCTGTAAAGTCAGAGTCAGTGACACCTGGTTGCAGAAAAATTCCTTGGAGGGTGGCACTGGATCTTCCCACAAGCAGTGCACTCAATCCTTGACCCAAAGGTCCAAAGGCATCCAAAGGAACCTTATATATAAGACCAGATTTTAAGATGTTTGTTTCTGCAGCGTGTACATCCACCCCGGCTGCTCTGTGGGTGCTACCCCTAAGCTGGCTAAGCCTGTGCTGGTACCATGCCCTGGGGAATCACTTATGTAAGAGCTCAGTTCCCCTTTGCGCTTGTCTTACAGTTTCCAGAATCTACCAAAAGCTGACCATTGGCATGGTATCTAGACTTACATTGGTTTGTATAATGACCTGGCTTTGCACACTTAGCACGCAAGAAATTAGTCTTATTTCCTTTCTGTTTCTGTGTTCCCTCTTTTTGCTTGCCCTTTTTTTTCCCCTGTTTTTTTGTCCATCCCCTGAGGATGTCTGGCCTGGCTGTAAAGCAGACACCAAACCAGACATTTTGTAGTCTACAGAACCTACTTTAGAACATTTTTGGACCATGTCTGTTAATGTTGGGTCGCCTGGCAGAGTATCTATGATCTTCCTACAATTGTCGTTTGCGTTGTCTCTTGCTAATTGCTTAAATAACATCTGCCTCACATTATCATCCTCAACCTGCTTTTCCAGGGCTGCTGCAATTTTCTCAACAAATGGTAGAAATGGTTCTCTTATTCCTTGAGTTATTGTTACATATCGTGGCTTGGGAGCGGCCATTTCCATAGTTTTTAACAATGCTAAAAACCCTACCCTTTGACTCTGCTCAAGAACGGCAGGGTCCCAGGTAGCCTGAAGATCAGGATTGGAAAAGGCATGTTCCCCCATGAGAGCATCCACTCCCACGGCATACCTGGGATCAGTCGGAGGCAATCTCAGGTTCTCTGCTGCAGCCCTATTAGCCATCTGCCTCCAGTTATCCTTAAAAACTTTAATTGCACAGGTTAAAACAATATTTTAGCTGTATGTCTAATATCAAATGGAGTGAGCAGGTCAGTGTTTAACCCTCTGATAATTTGTATAACGTGTAAAGAACCAAGTCTATATCTTGCAAATCTTGCACAATTCACCATGTATGACACTGTGCCCCTCAGCTTGTCCTGTATTTGGGACAGCTTTATACACAGGAAAGACTTGGACTCCCCCTTGTGATGGAGCATTGCCTCTCTGATCCACCTGTGTTCCTTCCTCAGATGATGGATTAACTATTTGACTGGCCCCTGTGGCCCATTCTTCTGCATTTATCACATTAATGAGCCCACCCCTGGGTATCCCCACTTTCTCTAACAGGTCCCAATCCCTGTTCTCCAGAGCCCTCAATTTGACCAATTCCTAAAACTGGCAAGGGTTCGTCAGTCACATAGTCACCGGACAAGGGGGCAGTGTCCAGAGATGACTCTGGGATGATGTCGCTGCTCGTCAGTGCCCGCATTCCGCTGCCAGGCCATGCCCCCAGTGGGGGGGCAGTTGCTGATCTTTGTCGCTGTCCGCATCCTGGGGCGGTGCCGGGCAGGACAGCCTGTGGGAGGCAGAGGATGGCAGGCTGGCTGGAGGCACTGAAGTGGTGGCGCTGGCTTCCAGCCCCAAGGCGGTAAAGTTGGCAGCAGCTGGTAGGGTGGGGGAACTGGCCATGGCAGGTGGTGTGAGGGACCTGGCTGTGGCAGGCAGCGCGAGCTGTGGCAATGAAGCTGCAAGAGACATGATGCCCACTGATCCGCACACAGCAGAGGGAGGAGGAGGCACAGGCAGTTGCACCTTTTCTGCAGATGAAAGCAGAGGGGCGGAAGAGACCATGGCTTAGGTCACATCATTTGTCGACCGTGAAGGTGGTGCCGCTATTGCTGCCGCTTGCGCTTGCACCGCGAAGGCGGGAGGGGGTCCATGGCAGGTGCTGCAGGCGGCGACGCCGGTACAGCTGAAACAGAAGGCATAGCACCCACAGCTCCGCCTGCGTCAGGGGGAAGAGGTGGTGCAAACCCTTGCACCGACTCTGCTGGTTGAAATGGGAACGGGGGGAGGGCCAAGGGGACCATGGCTCCTGCCTTGCCATCCGCCTGGAGTGGAACCGCTCTCAGTGGCGGGGGAAAGGAAGGAGGGGCGGCGGGGGGGAAGTGTGCTGGCTGTCGTGGAGGCACCCCGGCGGCTGCTGGCAGTGGAAAGGCAGGAAGCGCTGACCCCTGCAGTGCAAGGGAAGAAGAAACCGGTGGCAGGGTCAGGGAAGCCAGCTGGCTGTACAAGGGCTGCCCCCTGGCCAGGTGCAATGCAGGGAGGGCTAGAAATGCCGTCTGTGGCAGGGGCACTCCATCTGCTGCTGGTGGAGCAAGGAAAGCTGGTGCCACCGGGGGTGGGTGGAGCCAACTGCGGCAGGGACCCCCTGTGTCCTCTCACTGTGCAGGGGGAGCTAGAATCACCGGCTGTGTCAGGGACATCCTGGCCACTGCCTGCTGCACTGGAGGAGCTGCAGGCCGTGCAAATGGAGGGGGTCACTCTGCCAGGTCCAATCGGGACGCAGCTACCAAAGTCATCGGGGGCAGTGTCGCAGGAGAAGGATATTTCGGCTTTACATAATCACAGGGGGAAGGAAATTTCAGTGGAACATAGTCCCTGGGCAAGGGGTAGATTCTGTGGGGAATCCCCATGTCTCTTGGGGGTCCGGGCAGAGCCAAGAAAGAGCCGACTGTCTCCCTCCTGGCCCCTTCACCCCTCAGGGGGTCTGTGTCCACAGAGAGAGCATCATTGCTTTCTGAGATCCCAGTCTCCATTTTACTTCCCCTTGGAGTCCAACCTTGCAAAGCTCTCGAAAGGACTCCCCAGGTGAGTGCTAACTGGGGTGCGCTCTTATCTCTGTTGATGACCTCTTCCCACAGGCAGTTGCCTAGAGACTGCAAAGTTGCTGGATTAAATGTGGTGTCCGTGTCTACTGAAAAGTCATGGGACCTCGCCCAGGTAAGTAAAGCACGCAGGGAATGATCTGATACAGGAAGCCCCATATGTAGCAAAGCGTCCTTCCAAGCAGAAAGAACTAATTTCTGTTCTGTGGAAAGTTGGTTCCCCATGTTAAAGGAAACCCTTCTCACCAGCCTGCACGAAGCAGTAGTCTACCCTGGGATGGAGACAGTTAAGTTATGCTGAGGAAAGCCATTCCACCCTAGCTCTTTGGCACTGGGCTGCTACCCATGGTCTGGAAAAGACCAGCCATCTCAAGGAGGGTGCGGGGAAAATCACTGTTACCTCTCTTCGATGGAGGACAGGGGGCGTGCAGTCCATCCTGCGAGGACCGGCAGGCCACCACAATGTCTGCGGTACTGTTTTGCAGGGACAAACAAAACTCCACAACTTTGTGAAAGTTGTAAAGCCGGTATGTTTATTATAGCTCTGGACGCATGTGGAGATTACTCTCCTTAAAAGATGTGCGTACCTATGGGAACTCCAGATTCTTTTTTATCCCCCTCTCAAATACATATGCATACAATTTCACATTAGGTTCATACATATTCATTTTTACAAATTTCACGTGACGTTCGCCACTAGTTCTTCATTATCAGAAAGAATTCTTAGGTCAGGTTGACCTGCTGTTGTAGCAGTCTCTCTGTCTCTCTGTTTCCCCCCCCTTATCTCTGTCCTTCGAGTGAAGCAGTTTTCTCTGAGCATAGGCTTTTTACGAGAGCAGGCAGTCAGACTAAACAGCCATGTTTTCAAACTACAGACTTAACTCAAAGATGTACATTTCACCTAAATCAAAATGGATTTCTACTCTGGAAAATTTCTACTCTGTCTCAGTAGGGTCAATCCAAAACGTCCCGTTCATCCAGTACTTTCACGTCGGGGTCACCAGATGTCACCATTGAGTTAGGAACGGCTGAAGGAACACAACATTGGCTCCATGCTCAGGAAGCATAAAGTGATCTTTATTAGGAACTTCACATATTTTATAGACAAGATCGTTCACCCAGAACCTGATTGGTTCTTAACAACAACCCTGTCTTGGGATGACGTTATGATGCTTGTATCCCCATTCGTGTGTGCTGTGTATGCTGGATATTATGTTCTGTGCCTTCAAGACTGGCTCTAAAGAGTGAAAGTTTTGTTTTGGTTTCTTATCAGCCGCTCCCCCATGGCTGGCGGGACACAGAGACGGGACAGTACATAGTGCTGCTTTTGCTTTTTGCCTGGCTTTTTGTTTTGCTCTCGCTCTTGCTTCTGCTTTGCTCCTGCTTTGCTCTTGCTTTTTTGCTTCTGCTCATTAGTTAGTTTAGCTAAACAGTCCAAATTCCTTCCTGGACTGTTTCTCCTTTCCTGTTTGGACCTACTCAAACGTGCTTTGGACTGGGACCTGGGAAACACCGAGAGTTTGCACCTTGTGGCCTGCAGCAGCTACCCCAGAGCCGGAGGGACTGATAACAGAGCGACCACCCCAGGAGAGACTTTCTGAATTTGTCATCTTTTTCAGAGCAGCGGAAGAGTGGTGTCATCCGATATTGTTCATTTTGTGTGCTGGGGGGTACTGTGCCTGTCAAATAAACAGGTTCTTTCCACTTCTCTCCGAGGAATTCTTCCCGAACCAGTTGGGGTAGGGGCCGTGTGGGTTTGCTTTCTGGAGGGGCCCCCCTTTGGGGATTCTCTCCCATATTTGGGCTAAACCAGAACGCCTTACACCATTGGTTAATTAGGAAGAACATCTTCTGGTAATATCTTTCCATAAACATCACGGACATACATTGTACATATTCACAAACACCAGGTGCAGAGACTGAGATAAGAATTGTTTTAATTCCTTCTCTGAATGTTCTCATGGCTTTCCCCAGGATGATGCTTGGGAAAGGTATCTGCTTCTTTCTCTGAGTAAACTGTCACATCCACAGTGGCTCACCTTTATTCCAGGTGTCTAAGTTTGGTCCTGACCTACAGCATCTCCCCACACTGCTTTATGCTTCACTGGAGCTCTCCATCTTCCCCAGTGGTTCACCTTTTTTCCAGGTGTCAAAATCAATCTTGTCTGGACTGACAGAACCTCCCTGCTGCTCTCAAAAGCTGTACTGGGCCCTGTCTCAAGCTGTGCCTCGCCCCACAGCCCAATTGCATTCACAGTTGGTGGTCACTATTTCTCGTAGTTGAGACGGTCATAATACAAAGCAACACACTCCATTTACAGAAGGCTTCAAACTGTTTTTATTATGGCATGCATGCTTTTTATACATTCTTTCAAAACTCATATGTTTGCACTTTATTCATTGGTCAAGGTGACACTTTACTCATTGGTCATGAAAGAAACAAAATGCTTATTGGAGTAGGCAGTTGCAGGTTTCTCTTATTTATCCTTCTTTCTTTCTTGGTTTCTATGTCAACAACCTTGGTAGAAAATTCTTTCAGGGGTAAACACGGATCCTCTTATCAAACTTCTCTCTGGCTCACAGAAGTCGCTGTAAAACCTCTTCCACGTGTACCCAGGTAATTGTTCCTAAGAGCTTTTGCAAATCATTGAGGGTGGACAATTGAGATATCGGTTGTAGCTGCAAAGGCCAATTAGTTTGGTTGGGCTCAGCAACATTAATGGAAGGCTCAGAAAATGCAAATCAGGGGGCATCGTGTTCACAAAGTGGTACAGTAAAATCCAATCTTTTAAATTGATCACTATGAGGGTCCAGGATTGTGGCAATATTGCAGGAGATGGTAACCCTGGCTGTAGGGTTCCCATAGGTACAATAACATTACTGATTTTTCTAAGATCATGCAGCAGTCACAATGTTCCACTCTTTTTCTGAATAATAAAAACAGGAGACTTTCACAGGTTAGTTGTGGGAATGATATGGCCGGCTTGCAGCTGTTCTTGTACAAGCTGGTGCAGATGTTGCAGCTCTTCCCGAGATAAGGGCCACTGGTCCAACCACACAGAATGATATGTCATCCAGGTGAGGGCCGGGACATGCTACTCAGCAGTGATCCTTATGATAAATTTGTTCCCAACACAAGACCACATTGGCTAAGGCAGTCTCATCCCCACAAAGTAACAGGGAGTGATAGTACATAAGGTTTCACAGTGGTAGTGCAACCTTCGGGGCCCTCTATTGTGACAAAATTGACACTCTGCTTTGGAATAGAGAGACCTCCAACCCCAGCTAGACCTTTAGCAGCTTCAGTCAGGGGCCAATGACTTGGCCATGCTGACAAAGCTATAACAGTACAATCAGCACCACTATCAAGTATACCAGCAATTTGTAGCTTCTCTTTTTGATGCCAAAGAGCACATTTGAGAGTGGGTCTATGACTGGAAAGGGATTGTGCCCAAAAGATCTTTGCCCGGTGAAATCAAAGCCACTGTTACCACTAACTTGTAGAAAACTACCAGGTTAACATGGAAATAAGCAAGTTGAGCAATTCGTGCTCCTTTAGAAATCTGACATGGCGATACAGGCATCCAAACCATTATCTGAATCTCCCCAGGAAAATCCCTGTCTATAAGTCTAGAAAGAACAAAACAATCCTGATTTGTGGTCAATGCTCAACCAATCACAAGTGCATTTCTCCCCCAGCCCAGCAGTCCCTGGACATCTGAAGGCAAACTGCACATTGCTGTCCTGCAGAGTTACTGTGATGGTGGAGGCCAGGTCCATGTTGGTGCCACCCACTGTCTGGACTTGCAAGGCGTTTCCAGGGATGAGTGCAGCAGGGTTTGATTTGCTATCCATGTGCGGCTCCCCCGCACTCTGCTGGAGGTTTCCCTGAGGTTCCATAGATGTAGATGGGAGCAGCTCCCCTTTTTTATTAAATCTAGACTGGCATTGTTTTACATGGTGCTGTCCCTTCTGGCAACATGCACATATGCCTTAGTCCTTGGAACCTCTTTTGTTCCAGGGGCATTAACGTCTCATGTGACCCAGCTTCCTGCACGAAAAACAAATATATGATCCAGAACGAACGCTCATCGTAGTGAGAGCCTCTGAAAGCAAGGTCATGTTATGACTGGCTGTGCCAATTCCCTGACAAACCTTAAGCATTTCTACAACAGTGGGGGCTTGCAGGGGCCATAAAACCTTTTGACAGGATTTGTGTTTTCCACTACTCACTGCTTCAGTAATATTTCTTGCACAGTGGCATTGTCTATTTGCTTATCTAGGGTGGCTTTTAACTTATCTAGAAACTTAAAAGGTTAATCAGCTCCCTGTCCTATGTTAACAAATGAGGTTGTAGCAAGACCTCTGTCCGGCACTTTATGAAAAGACCACAGAGTGAGCTCCTTTGACTGCTGAAGGGCTTCTGCAGGCAGTTGAGCCTGTACCGTGGTCGGCGCATATTGGCCCTCCCCCATAAGAGCTTCGGCATTGATAGGTCACAAAACGTGCCCCAGGAGTTGCCATAAATTGTCCATAGTTTGAACAGTGCAGAGCTCTCTCCACTCCGACATCCAGACAGTGAATTGTATACTCGTCAGCATAAACCGCGCTATTTGCTTAAAGTGTGCCAAGTTATATGAGTTCACCACAGTTTCCAAATGGTTAGTAGTGAATGGGGCACTGATGCCATTGTCCATGGCTGAGAGATGCAGCTCTTTTATGACACCATAAGGCAAGCTTTCCTATCTAGGTAGTTGGTGGGGCTGGTAGATAACTGGAAAAGCATGTAATAAATCCCCATCTCCTTCCACGACAGCCTGTTTTCTCACCACTGCTTACCAATCGGGGGGGAAAATATCAGGTTCCCTTTCCTGTGCAAATGGATCAGGGGACCAGGGGCCACCCTCTCCTCCCACAGTCCCAAGAGACGGTCAAAGTCTTGTGTCTCCTGCAGTGGTGGCGCAGAAGGAGCAGGTGGGGCAGGAGCAGATGCCGAAGAAGTGGGTGCTGAAGGACCGGGCGCCTGAAGAGACAACGCGGCTGTCACTGTTCCATGGGCGTCCTTTTTTCGGTCTCTGGGTGTCACATGTGCCATGGGCTAGATGCACACAGTCCACCGCGAACACAATAGCTCTGCCAGCGCTCTGCCACCTCACCCAATGCATCCCACAAAGCATCCCCTAAAGCGTCCCATGTCTGAGGGTCAAAAATATTAGCAGTATCTAAAGTTGGATCACAGTCTTTTGCCCAGAACAAGAGTCTGTTCAAATCTGTAGTCTCAACTTTCCTGCTGTGTTTCTGCAAAATCCGTTCCAACGTCTCTGCAAGGTTCTTTTGCTCCTGGGAAACACCACTATCTATGGTTCTTGGCTTCTGGCCTCCATCCTGCGGAAAGGTTGATTGGTGCCACGAGCTTCATTTCAGCTCCCAAGCTTCGTTTCAGCTCACAGGCTTTGTTTCAGTTCCCAGGCTTCCTTTCAGCCCCTCTGTAAAGTTCAGCCAAGGCATCCTTACCTGTTGCCCTGATTTTCTAAGCCTTCTGATGTTGACATTCTTGTAGAGAACTTTCTCACACACTTTCTGTAGATAACACATTGTTTTGCTTTCCTTTATGGAGGAGGAGAGACTTGATAGGCTGTTAGTTTGTCCAGTGGCATTGGAGAGGTGGCACTGTCACCCTCCAATCCACTGTCACTTTTAGAAAACTATAAATTTTAGAGTCAAGAAATAAACTACCCCTTTTTGTTCTTCACCTTAGAACAACGGTGTGCACCTGTGTTCTTTCGTGTTCCTTAACGGCACTCACCAGAGCAACTTCTAGTTGCCTTTCAGTCCCTGTTTGGGCACCATTTGTGAGTGACCATGACACAGACTCAGACTGGCAGGGAATCTGAATCATTTATTCAAAGAAATGAGCTGGTTTTATACCCTTTTTCAGGGCACAGTATTTCCTTACATGGTAATTCTCTCTACGTGACCTATGCCATATTGCCACGTCAGCAACATGCTTTCTAAATGTCCTTCTATGGGGTGATCACGTGCTGTTCACCCATCTGTTAGCTTCTGGCAGGCTCTTCTGCAGGGGTCTGCCGCGTGTCACCTCGTCCCCCCCCAAGGTCAGGCAGAGACAAGCCTCTCTGTGCTGCCATATGCTTCTTTGTGCTGCCATGTGCTTCTGCAAATGGGTCCCACAGCCCGCAGCTCAACTCCATCCCATCTCTTCCCACATGTATTTAAATCTGGCAACAGGCCTTCACTAAGCCATGGAGCTTTTACATAGTGTATTGACAGTCAATGGTAGGTCACTTAAAGCACTGTCTGTGTGTGTGCAAATGCTGTTTTATAATTACTTCAATCCTGACCTCATTTCTTCTAATAACACAGTGCCATCCATGTCATTGATCCAAGTTTAGCTGATATTTCAAGTGCACATTTGTTATATTCTAGATTTTGCTATTGCAAATCATTGATTTTTCAGTGGGTAGTTGGGAACAGTGTGCATCACGGGTGTGTTTGCATATAAATTGATACAATGTGACTTGGTACTATATAGTAATTTTACATTATTAACAGGAAAATAACTGGATAAATTGTTCATTAACAAATTGGGCTGCCGCACTCCTGCGTCGAATGCACTTCCCTCCCGTTCGAGCGGGGGGGAAGGCGGCCGCGGCTAGCTCGGAGCACAGCAGCAGCTAGCAGCGGGGGGCACTACCTGGATCCGTCAGGGACGTCCGGGCTGCGCCTTCGGCAGAAAGCAACAGTATCGAGAGGAGCGGCAAGGCAGAGAAGCCGGAGAGAAAAGAGGGTCTTAACACGCTTGGTGTAGTCCAATGGTTTTAATGTATCATTGCCTCCACGGAATCCGGCGGGAAAAGACAAGGACAAAAGGGGGAGAAGCAGTATATAAAGGGGTGTACAAGAACCAATCGGGAGAAACTGAGGAGGGGAATTCAACATGACTGACACCGGTGGCAACAAGTGATACACGAACAAAGGAGGGGCTGGGGGCACCTGCCCAATCACCCCCTGTGGAAGGGAGAAGTTTCTGGAAGGATGGGGGGGTTTCAGGAGATGAACGGGGCTCTGGAGGAGGGGAAAATATAACAGAAAGGGCAGTTGCCAGGGGAACAGGGGTGGAGACAAGGGCTTGGCAGCGAGCCCAGACAGGGAGGACACCATTCGAGGGAAAGGGGGAACCAGGACTGAACCATCGAACTGGGTATAGGGTTGTAACTGGGGGAAGCATCACAAAACTATACAAAATGGGGGAGATAACTCAATTGGGAACTGAACACACACTACAACATTGGGCACTGAAAAACTATAGGATAGTTGATTCCACACCAAAATTACAAATTATTTATTGTTTTTATATGATCACTCCTGCCTCTGAACATCTCTGCCACGTGTGCAGATTAACCAGGTTCATTCTTAGAACTGCAGGTTTCAAGTTTAAAATGTGGTTTAACTGCAAAAGTAACATACAATATATGCATCATCCAGATCTAAGGTCATTTTCAGATGAAAGGATTTCTTTGCAATGGATTAGACCAAGTTAAAGTTTGCCTAGTGTGCTAGCAAGCTAATATTAAGTTCTGCTTAGTGTGTTTCTACTTTCATTGGTGCAGTGGGTCTCACTTCAGTTAAGGTTTGAAACGACAAGATAATTATTGTTTAAAAGAAAAAGCAGTGTTCTTTACATTTTGAATGGCAAATATCCTAACAAGATATGAAGTGAAATATTTGGGTTATAGCAAAGAATGTAAGCACACTTATCATTCTTTTATATTTTAAAGTCTATTTTGTTGATAAGATTCTTCTATACATGTAAATCTGCCATTATGAGAAAGTTTTTCTTTTCGTATTAATGAACAAATAATAGAATGATTAGATGTCCCATGTTTTGCCACCTAAAAGGATCATCATTGTTTTAGTAGACATAGTGGTCTCCCTTACTTGTTTACAATGCTTTCCTATATTCTGTAAAAAATACAGCTAGCTGATGTAACTAAAAAGTGGATTCTTTTTGCTTAAGAATAACAGCAAGGAAAGACATCTGTCTAATATTTCTACTAAGTTTTGTCTGGATTTTGGAATTCAAAAGGGGAAATTGTGAATTTTTGTCTAAACCATATTCCCCAAGTTTGTGAATCAACTTGGATTTTGTTTCAGGAGGTAAAAAAATAAAGTTTTGCAAATTAGGTGAATTAGAAATAGCCACATCTCTTGGGTTTTTGATATATTTTGAATAAAATGTATGATAAACAATGAAATATGCTTTCTCTAAGTTGTTACATCCTAGCAGTACAATCTAGGAGAGTTAATGATATTTAAAAAAAACCCCAAAAATAGCCTTGCAAAATTTAAGCAATTACTTTATTTAGTAACTTTATTTTTTGGTTTAGAAGTTCAAGCATTAATTTGTAAAGAAAAAGTAATCTTTATGTACTTCTATGATTGCATTAGGTGTATGTAGCAAGGGTTGGGGGACTGTAGTCCAGCCTCTGTGCCGTGTATTGGACACAGAGTTCCAGATGGCTCTAGTGGACCCATGGCAGGGCACAGCTGAGCCCCTTAGCCACTGTGATGGTGCCTCAAGGTAAAGAGTTAAGAAAGGGCAAAATCACTTTGCAGCAGTGGGAGAGAGGGGAGTGAGTAAAAAAGTGTAAGAAACAGCCTAGCGGTTTGAGCAGGAAGAGGTGCTTCATGTGCTGAGCAGAGATCCATGAACCCTTGAGGAGACCACTGGGCAACAGGTATTTTCCTGCAGCCTGTGGAGAGGGCCACACCAGAACAGATATCCACACTGTAGCCTGTAGAGGACTACACACTGCAGCAGCTGGATATGCAGTGAAGGAGGCTGCAGTCTGTGGAGAGGCAATGCTGGAGCAGGTTTATTCTGAAAGACTGCAGCCATGGAGGGGAACCATGGTGGAACAGGGAAAAAAGTGAGAAATGAGTAGCAGAGTTGAAGTTTTATGAACTGACTGTCCCATCCCTGGAAGTGTTCAAGGCTAGGTTGGATAGGGCTCTGAACAACCTGGTCTAGTAGGTGGCATCCCTGCCCATGGTAGGGGAGTTGGAACTAGATTATCTTTAAGGTCCCTTCCAACCCAATTACATGACTTCAACTCCCCCATCCCCCTGCACTTGTGTTTTTAGTTTTTTTCATTGTTTCCCACAATCTAACTCTATTTTTAATTGTCAGTAAATAAAAGAATATTCACCAACTTGAGTCTGGTTTGCCCATAATGTCAATGGGTATATGATCTCCCTGTCTTTATCTTGACCCACAGCTTTTCAACTTTTTTTCCCCATACAGTTGAGGAGGGGGTGTGAGAGAGCAGATGGTTGGGGATCTGGCAGACAGCTAGGGTACACACACCATAATCTAGAGAATCATCATAGATATAACTTGTAATTAATGTAATTGTATGAAAGAATAAAAAGGGACAAGGATTGTTCTTAAGCATAAGCAGGATTTTGCTGCATGTACTCCAGCTTTGGGGAAGGAAGAGATCTCTAAAGGAAGGGGGAGGGGAACAATATCAGGCTTGTCCCTGGCAAACTGTGGGGTAGTATGCAAAAGTGGGACAGGGTACTTGTGAGGACCCTCTGAAGGGAACTCTGAGATGTACTAGCCACACTGGAGCACACCTGCAGTCTTAAAGAAACAAATCAAGGATTGCTGAGGTAATAGAAGCCAATGGGGAAACACTGGAGAAACACCATAGTAAGAAAAGAATGCTTAAGAGGGGATACCTCGTTCAAGCACAAGCAACTGAAAACGCAACCACAAGACAGGACTATTGACTATCCCTTTGCACCCCCACTGGTGTATTGTCACCATTAAATACTTCTATTAAATGCCTGTACACCAACGCATGCAGTATGGGGAACAAACAGGAGGAACTAGAGATCTGTGTGAGCAGGACTCTGATGTCATTGTGATTACAGAGATGTGGTGGGATAACTTGCATGACTGGAATGTTGCCATAAAGGGCTACACACTGTTTAGGAGAGACAGACCAGGAAGGTACAGTGGTGGAGTTGCCCTCTATGAGGCAACACTTGGAATGTATCGAGCTCTGTCTTGGTGAGGATGACAAGCAAGTTGAGAGCTTATGGGTTAGGATAAAAGGGCAGACTAGCAAGGGTGACATTGTGGGTGTTTGCTACAGGCCGCCCGATCAAAATGAGGAAGTGGATGAGGCCTTCTACAGGCAGCTAGAAGCAGTCTCAGAGTCACAGACCGTGGTTCTTGTGGGGAATTTAACCACCTGGACATCTGCTGGAGAAGCTACACAGCAAAGCACAAACAGTCCAGGAGGTTCCTTGAAAGCATTGATGATAACTTCTTGTCACCGTTAGTGGAGGCTCCCACAAGAAATGGTGTGTTGCTTGACCTTATACTAACCAACAAGGAAGGCCTTGATGATGTGAGGGTTGGGGGCAGCCTTGGCTGTAGGGGCCATGAGATTGTAGAGTTCAGTATTGAATGAAACGGTAGCAGGACAGCAAGGAAGATTACAACCATGGACTTCAGGTGAGCTAACTTTAGCCTCTTTAAGGATCTTCTTAGAAGAATCCCATGGGAGCAGGCCCTGCAGGGAAGAGGGGTTCAAGAGAGTTTGTCAGTATTCAGGGCTGGCTTTCTCCAGGCTCAAGAATGATGCATCCCAATGAGGAAGAAATTGGGCCAAGGGTGCAAGAAACCTCTGTGGATGAATAAAGAACTCCTGTCATTACTTAAGTACAAGCAAGAAATATACAGGAGATGGAAGCAGGGTCAGACTACTTGGGGTGAATGTAGAGAGGTGGCCAGAGTAAGTAGAAACAAGACTAGAAGAAAGACCAAGGCCCATGAAGAATTAAATCTGGCCAAGGATGTCAAGTATAACAAAAAAGGCTTTTTCAAATACATTTTAAAAAAGGAAAACAAAGGATAATTTGGGTCCATTAGTAAACACATGGTGCTTTCTGTTTTGGGTTTGGGGGAGTGTGATATAGTCAATCTGCTAGGCCTCCCCATATTTATATTTCAGCCATTTTCCGCCATACCAGAGAGGCTTTAATTGCTTGGCCTGCTTAATTGCATCACATTTCACATTTGTGGATAACCTGTGTGATAGAGGGCTGGGCACTCACCAACTGTATGAACTTTAACAAGGAGAAGTGCCAGATTCTGCACCTGGGATGACGTAACCCTGCATGTATAGACTGGGGGAAAAGACACTGGACAGCAGCCCCACAGAAAGAGGTATGGGGGTCCTGGTCGATGGCAAGTTGAATATGAGTCAGCAGTGTGCCCTGGCAGCCGGGGGGCCAATCATATCCTGAGGTATATCAAGCACAGCATCACCAGCTGGTCAAAGGTGATTGTCCTGCTCTACTCTGCACTGGTGCGGCCTCACCTTGAGTACTGTGAGCAGTTTTGGGCACCTCAATATAAGAAAGATATAAAGCTATTAGAGAGCATCCAAAGGAGGGCTATGAAGATGAAGGGCCTAGAGGAGAAACCATATGAGGAGTAGCTGAGATCACTTGATTTCTTAAGCCTGGAGAAGAGGAGACTGAGGGGAGACCTCATTGCAGTCTACAACTTCCTTGTATGGGGAGGAGGAGGGGCAGACACTGATCTCTTCACTCTGGTGACCAATGACATGACCTGAGGGAATGACATGGAGCTGTGTCAGATGAGGTTCAGGTTGAATATTAGGCAAAGGCTTTTCACTGAGATGGTGGTTGGGAACTAGAACAGGGTCCCCTGGGAAGTGGTCACAGTCCCAAGCCTGACAGTGTTTAAGAAATGTTTGGACAATGTTGTCAGGCACATGGTGTGATTCTTAGGGCTGTCCTGTGCAGAGTCAGGAGATGGACTTTGATGATCCTTGCGGGTCTCTTTCAACTCAGGATATTATATGATAGTGTCCATGGTTACATCCACCCCTCAATCATGAGCCCATGTATATATGTTGTAACTCTTCTTTGATATCCTGAGATGTCATGGGCCCACCGAGCTAGAAGAAATTCACCTTTGTGTTGGAAATCCAATTCCACCTGAGCTACTCCAATCTTAGCAGCCTGCTGGTTGTTGTGGTGTCCTTCAGTGGCCCGACTCCTGGGTACATGAGCATCTATGTGATGCACCTTTACAACCAGGTTCTTCACCTGGGCAGAAATATCTCGCTACAATCTAGCAGCCCAGATGAGTTTACCCCTATGCTGCCAGTTATTCTGCTTCCATTGCTGCAACCACCCCCACAGGGCATTTGCCACCATCTATTATGTGGTGGGCCATGTGTTTAGTGGGGTTGGTGGTCGGAGACAGGGACGACACACACACCTCAGAGCTTCATGCGACAGCAGCGAACTTTGTTTAAACCTAGTTTATATTGGGGGTTTGAAACACCCTGGTCTAAACTGCTGATTGGTCTGATTCCCACACAGCCCAGCTTCCTGACCAGTGAGATGTCTGCAGCTTAGGATGGAACGTGATTGGTGAAGTCTTTGTGTAGATTTGAATACAACCGATCCCTGCCTCATCTGAGGACCTGTTATTTGGCAGCTACAAGCTAGCTACGACCGTGACAACCATCCACTAATCAGTATAAAGTATTGGCCATCTTTCTTGTTCAGGAATGTCTAAGGCCAACTGGATGTCTCACCCTTGCAAACTGACTAGGGGACTCTGTACAGCTGCTTTGTATCTTCTGTGCATTCCCACAAGACTGCAGGTTCCATTGATAAACAAGGCATACTGCTTTTCACTTTCTGGTAATTTATTAAATAGTGAGACCTCTTCAGCATGTTACCTCCTCTGGTGACATTCCAAAATCTTTGCCTTCTGGCCAGTCCATGATCACTTCTAAGATTTCTGGACACCTGGGATTTCTTATTTGAGCTCATTGTGTGACCAGTGTGACCCATTTACTCCATGTAGCATCTGTTGCATGATGTGCAGAGGAGAACCCTCCCTTTGAACATTCAACCCAACATAGGTAACTGGGGTGCCAGGAGGAGCTGTGCCTCAGCACCAATCCCTTATGAAGTAGCTCAAACCCCTTTGTAAGCTGTCAGTATCTCTTTTTCCAGTTGGGGTGTAGCAGGCTTCAGATCCTCTGTATCCCCACCTCGAAAAACCTAGTGGTCGACCTCAAGTCTTCTCTGGTGCTTTCTGCCAGAGGCTCCAGGTAAGGCCATTTTTTCTGGGTTGCATTGTAGAGTACTTTTGCATCTTGCCCTGTTCAGACTGGCCCAAGAGCTACTTCATGAACTATCTCCTGCTTGATTTGTTTGAAGGCTTGTTGTTGCTCAGGGCCCCATTTGAAATCCTTCTTCTTCCAGGTTACTGGACAGAGACAGCTGACAATCAGATTGTAATTTGGAATATGCATTCTGCAAAATCCCACAACACCTGAAAAAGCTTTTGTTTGTTTTTTGTTAGTTGGTAGAGACATTGCTGTTATCTTTTTAATCACATCCATTGGAATCTGATGGATGTCCACCTTGCAATTTTATTCCTAAAAACTAGATGTCCTGTGCAGGTCCCTTTACTTTGCTTTATGGCAAAACCTGCTTTCAGAAGGATTTGGACTATTTTCTTCCCTTTCTCAGAAGCTCTTTCTGCTGTGTTCCCCTATACAATGGTATCATCAATGTATTGCAGATATTCTTGAGCTCGACCCTGTTCCAGTGCAGTCTGGATCAGTCCATGGCAGATGGTAGGGCTGTGTTTCCACCCTTGGGGCTGTCAATTCCAGATTCTAAAGCCGTGCTTTCGCTCAATGAGTTTCTTAAAGGAGCTTAGGGAGTTTTTTAATACCCTGAGGTAGGCGCATGGGAGAAATGCAACAACATTCTCAGGAGGTTAAACAACAAACTTTAACTGGCAAACTTTAGAAAATAAGTGTACTTGGAAAATTTAAAGCAATTCAACAGAAATAAAGGATTTCACAAAGCATTGACTTTGAAACTCTAACCCACTCAACTTTAAGTTACCCAGATTTTGAGAAGAGGAAATTTAGATCAGAGATAGACAGATATTAATATTCACTGCTTGAATTCCAACACGATCTCAGCTACTGTTGTCCTGGTTTAGGGAAAATTTGGGAAGAAACCTCCAAATGGGGTCCCTTCAGAAAGCAAATTCAAGTGGCCCCTCCCCCAACTGATTCAGAATAAAATTTCCTGGGAGAAAAGTGGAAAAACTGTTTATTTAACAAGCAAAGTATTCACAAGCATTAAAAAATGAATAATATTAAACAATAAAACCTCTTGCTGTTCTGAAGAGATGGCAAATTCAGGAAGTCCTTTTTGTGGGTTGTAGTTCAGCTTGCTCAGTCTCTTATCAGTCCCTCCTGTGCTGGAAAATGCCACATCCCAGGCCCGATGGGCCACAGGTGTGAGCTTCTGCTGTTTTTCTGGGTTCTTCAGTCCAGAGCAGGGTCGATCAGTTCCAAGAAAAAGAAAACCCAGAGTCCAGGGACCTTCTCTGCCTCAGCTAGCTCAAAAAACTAACAAAAAGCAAAGGAGAGCTCTCTCTCGCTGTCTGTGCTGCAGACAACACAATCTGTGAGAAGACAAAAATGCGGGGGAGCAAGTGCAGTTTCCGATAACAAACTCCCCCTTCGCTCTCGGAACCAGTCTTAAAGGTGCAGAACTTAATATCCAGCATAAACAGAACAGACGACTGGGGATACAAGCATCACAAAGTCACCCTTAGAGAACTATAAAATCCAAAATGGTGGGCCATGACCATGTGTCTGTGTAACAGCTTTTATCTGCTTTGATCTCCTGGGGCCCTCCCCTCCACATAGGGCTTCTGGTGTGCCAGTGGCTGATAGCCATTCTGGGGCTGGACTAGAGGCTCCAGGAGGGAGGCTGGTGGAACAGTGCACTGTCCCACTTTTCACAGAACTTCCCCTGCCCACACACATACACACACACACACTTTAGTTGTTTTGAGCCAGTAATAATTTTTTCCAGTCTCTCACACAGGTGTATTGGACAGCCCTTCATGTGAAAGCAAACTGTGGCCTGCACTCTTCATTGGCATTAGTAATATCAATTCTGGCACCACTTGGCTGCCTTTGTCTCCAGTTCATATTGAAGTTTTAGCAGGTTGGGTATGGCAGCACTTGGCAGCAGTGTGATTTCATTCAGGCCATGATAATGTACTGTTAGTCTCCATTCTTAGTTAGACTTTCATGCTGTCCATATGGGGCTGTTAAAGTGTTAATGGGTCCTGCTGATCACTCCTTGGCTCTCCAGCTGACAAATTAACTTACGGATGGGAATCAGGGCATTGTGGTTGGTGTGATATTGTTGCCAGTACACTATTGTGGTAGCAATCAGTACCTACTGTTCTTCGACCTTCAGCAACTGCACAATGCCAGGGTCCTCTGAGTGACCAAGAAGGGTAAACATCTGCATAATTTCCTCCATCTCCATGGCAGCTGTACTGAAAGCCCACTGATACCTTTTGGATCCTTGAAATATCCTCTCCTGAGATAGTCTATGCCAAGGATGCATGGAGCCTCTAGTCCATTCACAAGGGGGTGTTTGTGCCACTCATTCCCACTCAGGCTGATTTCAGCCTGCGATAGAGTCAGCTGTTGGGATCCCCCTGTCACTCCAAAAATACAAATGGATTCTGTCCCTACATAGCTTGATGGCATTAGGGTACACTGTGCACCAGTGTCTACCAAAGCCTTGTACTCCTGTGGGGCTGCTGTGCCAGGCCATTGAATCCACACAGTCCAGTAAACCCAGTTATCCCTCTCCTCCACCTGGCTGGAGGCAGGGCCCCTCTAATACTGATCACAAGGTTCCCCGCTAACATCTTGTAAAAATGGACTAGAACTCTCCGTAGAGTCAGTACTATGATCAGACCATCCATTCTGCTTGGAAAACTTTCTGCTGGTATCAATGAAGGGAACCCCCGACACGGCAAATAATGTGCTCTGACTCCATGATTTCAGAAGGCTGAACAAATACTTTATTAAGCTATACCATATTACACTAATACTATACTATATTAAAGAGATACTATACTAAAGAGATACTAAAGAAAAAACGGTGACTGTCTCCAACAGTCATGACATAGCTTTGATCCAATTGGCCAATCAATCCAAACAACCATCACCAGTGTCCAATTAAGAACTCACTCTCGGTAAACAATCTCCATAACACATTCCACATGTGCCAAACAACAGGCACAGCAAGTAAAGATAAGAATTGTTTCCCAGGAAAAATCCTGGGAGAGAGAATTATGTCTCTCTCTCTGTTCAGAGAATGTGAATACCACATCTCACTCTTTTTACTATAATAAAAAATAAAAGAAACTGCGTCTGAAATTCTTCTGCTGGGCCCTTGCAGAAGAGAGAACAAACACAGCCCGAGAGGTTCCCTTAACAATTTGCTGGTTGTCAAGCAGAACCTCAATCAGAGGCTGACATAGAATGATCAGGGAGATTCTTTACCTGTAGAATATCTACTTCTATCATAACTAAAACAAGGTTTACGATATAAGGAACAAAACAACAATGCAAAGAATGCTCATTGTTTCAAGTCCAAACAGCTGAGTTTCAGGAGAAGGTTCATTGACTGGAGATGTTGATCTTTGACATCCCTGAATGTCCTTCTCTGTCCTGAAACAGAGAACTGCTAAAGAAAGTTACTAACAACTATTAGAAATCCATCAGATGACATTATACAATTATCAGGCACTATTAGAAAACCTCTGGAATGCCCTGGCCACAGCCTTTAAGTCAACCACTTGGGCCGAGGCTGGCACGTGGCTTTCCAGTACTTAGAGCTGTCAATGAAAGCGGTAGTTTTTTTCACTTCCCACTTCCCACTTCCCACTTCCCACTTCCCACTTCCCCCCCCCCCCCCCCCCCCCCACCCCACCCCACCCAACCACCCCCACCCCCCAGAAACCGGCAGTGGCAGCAGGTTTTAGGACCCAGCGGCAGTGGGCGGGGTGGTGGCCCCAGACCCAGTGGGCGGGCCAAGGCACCCAAACGTGGCCGGTGGGGCGGGGCCTTTTTTCTTACCGCCCACCCCCACCATGTTACCAGTGTCTCAGCAACTCCTCCGGCATTTCACCCTTCCCCCGCCCCCCCTCCTCCCCGGCCATGACCCAAGCCACAGCCTCTCAGGACCCCGCTCCTCCCGCCCCACAAGTGAGAGCAGAACGCACGAGGTGCCCCAGGGCATGGCAGGAAAGGTGTTGCCAGAGGAATCTTTTTCTTCAGACTTCTCGGCACTGTCGGCCCAGCACTCAGCGGCAGAGGCACGCCCCTTCTCGGGGACTGACTGTTGTTGCTCGCAGCTGCTGTCGTTTGCGTTGCTTGGAAACCCGACTGAAACAGCAGGCGGGGGGGGGGGGTGGCCGCCGGGAGCGACAGGATGGCCGGGAGTGGCGGAGGTGGCAGAACCGGTGGGGGGAAGTCCCCGGCCGCCGCTGCAGGCACCGATATCGAGAAATCAATTGCCGGCTGCGGTGCAAGAGGGCTGGATTTGCTGTCCAGCGCGGGGCTGCCGGCCGCTGTCGCGGAGCCAGCTGCTTCACTTGCTGGTGGCGGGGGTGGCTCCGCACCCTCCTGGGGTACAGGAGAGAGAGAATCCAGCAGCAGAGCTGACCCCCACGCTGCATGGGGGGCAGGAGGAGGGGGTGGAGGTGGCCCCTCCTGTGCATGCTCCGGCGAGACAGAAGAAAGCTGCTCTGGCTGTGCTGTGGGCAAAACCGCCCCCGCACTGAGGGGGGAAGGGAACCTGTATTTGAACGGTTCGGTCCTTGTCCAGCTGTGGCGGGGGGGGCCAATGGATTGATAAGTGATGTTGGTGCGGTCTGTACAAATTTCTGCTACATGGGTCATAGACATAGGACTTCATCTGTGTCTGTAGATAATTGCCCATTCTTCAGCTAATAATAAATAATCTCTTGCACAGCCAACTCTCTCAGGTACTGGTTATCTTTCTCTATTACAGTTCATTTTCCTGGGTGACATCTAATATCTTCCTTGTAGGGATACCTTTCCCTCACACTTGATACCAGTCACCTCTAGAGGCTTGTGTCTTTTTTCCAATGCTTTGTCAATGCCTGGTTCCTTAGCAAATGATCCCAGCTGCCTGGCTTCCTTATCCTCCAGTTCCAAACTGCTAGCCCAGCATTGGAGCAGCCAGATGGTAATATGCTCACCTGGATTGTCTCAGTCCCTCTGTGAGCCTCTCTGGAACCCCTGGCCAGGTCCGAGTCAGCAGACACCGGGCGGGGGGGGGCAACCCCGACACGGTCAACTGTGGGGAGACACTTTCTCGTGCCCCGAGGGTGCTGAGGGCAGCTAGGCCAGTCGCCTTTGCAGCAGAAGAGACACTAAAAACATCGGTGGAAGAAAGGGGCCGACTCTTAGCAGGGGTTAATCCAAGGTTTTATTCAGGATCCAGGGGAGCTCCTACACCTCAGGGGGCCTCCTGCTGAGAGCCCCGGGAGATGTGCCAAGGTTACATTTAAAGGGAGGTGGAAACCAAAAGCAGATAACATTTTACCAACCAATAAATGACCCTAAGGGATGGATACTGGGGGATAGACATTTAGGACAGCGTATAGGGCGAGTCTGGGGGGGCTGACCCCTAGCCTCTGGCTAATCACTCAATGTCTTGGACTGAAGCTTCTAGATGGAGGGGATGGGATGCTGAGTGATTGACAGAGAGCCAGGGTGGGGATTTGGGGATGATCTCATCAAGGAAGAGGAATTACATAGGTAAAGGGAGTACAGTCTGGGGTAAACTATTTGGGAAAACTACAGGGATACAAAAACCAAATTACTTCAAAGTATTACAAAGTATAAAAACACACTACAACACTGGATGATGGCTAAAATCTTTTTCTATCTCCCACAGCTCACTTGAGGATAGGGATCAAGTGGGGGTTACCTCTTCCGTGTCTTCCTCCTGTTTTTGTGATGGTCTTGGAAATGGCATTGAAAATGGCCCTTATGATGGCCCTGCTGCTTTGCTGTCTTTGCCCTCGGCTCTCTTCACCCTTCTCTTCCTTCTTGACCTTCTACTTCACTAAAGCTCTTTTACTATGTGACTTTCATGTGTATTTCTTCTGTTTCTGTGCAGGGACAATTGACACCAGCCCCCGTTGGTTCTCTGGTTCAGTGGCAGTGTCTGTTGCCAGGGTTGGAGTACCTGCAGTGTCTGTTATGGTGGTTGGAGCAACTGCAGGGCGTGTCACCTTATTTTCAGATCCAAAGACCTTCTTTTCCCCCTGAGGGCACTGAGCAGTGTTGAACATGGCTCCGCCGGATAGACTTGGGTCAGGCCCCAGCACTTTGCAGTGATTTGTGTTTCTCTGGAATTGCCAGGGTGATGATGCACCTTTTCCAAATGTTTTACTAGTTTTTCTGGGTTCTGCACTTGTTCAAACACAGTGGAGGTGCTCACTGCCCTAGGTACTTGCCCATACAATCCCACACACCCCACCACTCTGAACTATCCAGCCTTGGGGCAGATCTCTGGGTGATGTTCTTAATTTTTTTTCTGACCCTAAAGAAGACATGAACCATATTCAGCAACATGTTGGCTCCTAGCAGAAAGACCAGCTTGGTTTCGAGGGTATTTAAAGGATATTCAAAATCTTTAAAATTCTCAAATGCTACTGTAATTGGCCTGGAAGCGAAGGAAGGAAAGAAGGAAGGTGTAGGAAGGTATCTTCCCTGTAGGTTGGCTCTCCAAGAGGAAAAGGCCAAAGGGGTGATTAATAATTGTTCCCAGTAGATGACTCCCAAAGTCCAGAGGTGCCTGCAATACTGAATATATACACCAGATTGGTGTCTTGACCAGCGACACTATCATATCAATACTACAAGTTACCCCACAATGATAGTCCTAGCCCAGGCCCCAAGGACAATAAACATCATCGCGAAGAACACATACTGCAAGTAATGTACTACCAGTATTATAGAACACCACCCTGAGAATAAGCATAATAACTGTGGGAGTAAATAAATCAACATTGGAAGCAGTGACTATTAAGCCAATACAATGAATGCTTTTGACAAGTTTATTTGAACACACTCTGGTCAGATCTGTTGTTATCTCAACCCTTTGTTCCTCATGTTGGACACCAAAAAAGATTGTTGTGATTTAGGCCCAGCTGGCAACCAAGCAATGTTCAGCTGCTTGCTCACTCCCCTCACCCTGGTGGACTAGGGAGGAGAATCCAAAGTAAAACTTGTAGGTTGAGATAAGAACAGTTTAATAATTGAAAGAAACGAAAATATAATAATAATAATAGTAAATAAAAAAGGGAGAAAACCCAAGAAAAAGAAGTGATGCACAATATAGTTGCTCACCACCCACTGACCGATGCTAAACTACACCCCATCCCCATACTGCAATTTCTTCCTGATTCCCCCCTATTCCAGATAACTCCCCTGGTTTATATACTGATCATGATGTTCCATGGTGTGGAATATCCCTTTGTCCAGTTTGGGTCATCTGTCCTGCCTTCACTCCCTCCCAGCTTTTTGTGCAGCTCCTTACTGGCAGAGCATGAGACATTGCAAAGGCCTTGACTTGGGTAAGCACTACTTAGCAACAACCAAAACATCAGTGTGTTATCAACATTATTCTCATACAGAATCCAAAACACAGCACTATACCAGCTACTGAGAAAAAAAATAATTTTAGCCCAGCTGAAACCCAGACAATATTACAAAACCCAAATAAAAACTGGTATTGATAAATAGTTTTGTACTGATGAATTAGGTGAAGTAGTGTTTCTTACCACTTGGTTTGTATATGTTTTTACAGTGTATGCTTCATAGCAGTATATGGTATTGTTTTGTTAATAACTGTGGACTTAGTATAAATAACACCTCTGTCATATTTATGCTAGTGATGTTTCTGCCTGAGACAGAAATAAAAAATTATGGTTCTTGTTTTCTGTAGGCCTGTATTCTTTGTCCTGTATCCTAGTGCCCTGTTCAATATTTCCTTAATACAAAAAAAGAAAATAAAAATCTAAAAATAACTTCACTGTAGACAAGTTTTAGTTCTTCAATGGGCATAGCAGCACAAGCATACTTAATCGTTGCATTGTAGAAAGATGAGTTTATCTGCTATGAACTGCCTTGACTTAACTTTGTAGAGAAAAAAAGAAATACTGTTTAGAGTAGTAACAGAGACTGGTTTAGCAAGCAAAAATTTCTTCAAGTTTCCCCTCCCTCAGAATACTCTTGAAGGTTTTGAAGCATATGAAAACACTTAAACCTCCATATGTGATTTGCCTTAAGCACTTGAACTAGTATTTTTTAAGCAGATATTACTATGAAGCTTGTTTCATGAATACATCAGGCTCAAGAGCTATATAGCAGGAAGAATTTTGCGTCAATGCAGTCAGCTATGACTCATGAGACCTGAGCTGGCTATGGACTTCCTAAGTAACTGTAGCCAAGTAAATGTTTCTTTGTGTAAACTGTTTGTTTAGAATTTTTGAGCTAGTATTAGCTGTTTTTATACAGAAAATTTTGTGACACTTGAATACTTGCAATTGCCTTTATTTCAGCAGGTGTCTTGCAAGAAAGCTTTGGAATACATACAGAAAGGATATTTGGTGACCATAGAATCATTAAGGCTGGAAAAGATCATTGAGTACAACCATTTAACCCAGCATTGCCAAGTCCACCATTGTCCTAGTTATGGCTAGGATAGAGTAAATTTTCTCATAGTTGCCATAAGGGGGGTGGAGCCTGTAGCCATGAGTGTCTGGGTTGTTTATTCTATATCACATCATCACTGGGAGTTGTGGCTTCTGGTGGAAGAAAAAGGGAGTGTTACACGGAACTGCTGCCATTTTGTTCCTTTTTTCTGTGTGTCTCGGTTTTGAGACAAGTTTAGAAGAAGAACACTCTGGAATGAGTGTTTCCTCTAAGAAAAAAGGGAGCTCCAACAATCCCTTTCTGCCAATGAGAAAATAAATACTAGTGGATGAAAGTGAAAAACCACAATTGTTTACTGTCAAAGTGCCCACATGGAATGGGAAAAAAAAGAACAAATGCTAGATATTGAATTGTTGGAACCTTACACCCCCCTTCCCGAAACAAAAAAAAAAAACCAAAAAAACCCAAACAAACCCAAAATGCCAGGGAAAGAAAAAAGTGGCATGACAGGGAGGAACAAAATGATGCCTGGCTTCTGTCCCAGGGAAGAAAAAAACAAAGGTTGACACAATAGGTCAGAAAAAGATAGGAACCTAGTGAATCTGATGTTGGTCTCCTTCACAGCAGGTGAAGCTGGTGGATTTTAGGGTCCTTTCTTTCGTTCGGTTGGCTTTTTCCAAGGTCTGGCCGAGATGGTGCAGCCCCACGGCTCCCCCACCGGTCCTGGCCAATCGTCTCCCCTTGTCTGATCTTGGACCAAAACCAAGCCAAACAACTCAAGAAAAAAACCAAAAGTTGCTGAAGGGTTGCAGTCTCCCAAGGCCAGGGAAAGGAAAAACCCCAAAAACTTCTTGCCCAAGCTAACAAAAACCCAAGCTAGCTAAGCAACAAAGTAACCGCAGGTCCCCATCGCACCAAGCACGCCCAGGAGTCAGGTTTTTGAAAAAAGCTTGTGCGAGAGCCCTAAGGCTCTCCCCCCATCCCCGCCCCGGACTTCCCTTAAAGCTACAGCAACCATTTCTGGGCAAAGAGTAATCAATTAGGGAATAGAGTATCATCATTAAAATCACCCCAAGACAGGGAGCAAAGCAAGGTGCAGAGCAGAGGGCATGGCATGGTGCAACATGGAAGGTTCGTCCGTTGTTATTTATTGTTTTAGGCTTGGGGGAGAAACGCAGTTGCGGATGATTTGTCTGCCATTCTTTTTCATTGTCTCGGGCCTCGGGGGAAGGACACCAGCTGCATTGGCATCTGCCATTTTCTCTTTTGTCTTGGAAAACCATGTAGCACTGGCTGCCGTAATAGCGGGTTGGTCAGACTTCCATAAGCATTTTTTGCATGTAATCACCCTATTTATTAACTGTTGTTCTTAGTATTGTTGCTGTTACTGTTTCTTTTCCTTATCTTGTTATCAAATGTCCGAAATATTGGAATCAAACTCTCAAACACTACAATTCTGTTAAAGAGGGCATAATTTATTCAGGCCTGAGGTGCATGCAGGAGATCCTAATGTAACGCAGACACGTGATTCTACCAGCCACCTATATACAGTGGCTACATGCATAGTATCATTTACCCATTACCATAAATCCAACCCCAAGTTCCTAGAGATTCAGTCCTTTGTTTTGTCTGCCTGTGTGAGAAACGACTGCTCACTTTAAAATTTTAAAGGTTTATTAAACCTCAACAAACACAACAAAGGACTGAATAAGGAAAAAGAGCAGCTCTGGGAGTGTGACCAACTGCTACAAGCTCATCCACAAAATGGCTGCTCCACTTTTTATACCCCTGGTGTTGCGTCAGCCAACCCTGGCCCCTCCCAAAGTCTGTTATTCAACTCTTCTTTGCTGTCCATTGGTGGAGACCTTCTTGCAACTTGATTGGAGGTGAGGTGTTGTCATGCCAAACCTCCCCAGCAACAAGCTTTCCCCATTCCCAACTGCCCCATGTAAGGGGCACATGTACATGCCTTCCCTCCACATGTCCCTGACAACCCTGACAGTCAAGGCTGTCCGGTGGCAACAATACAGAGGGGGGGAAAGGGGACTATGGAGAGAACAGAGGGTGTCCAAACAACAAACTACAATAACATAACCATACATCAATAAAACTTCTCTTGACATACATACAATATTCATACTTTAATTGTGAGAGCAAATCATCACATTACCCATCTATAACAACTGCATTCTTGGGCCAGATGTCTTCTTCTTATCTTCCAACTGTCCTTGCTGAAAGCAGCTTTTGCAGGCCTTGTTCCTCTGCTAAAAGTTTCACAGGCACAGTAAAAATTGAATTAACCCTTTTGGTCTAAATTTCTTCATGGTCATTCAATACGTTTCAATTTGATTTCTATCTAGAGTCATATACATTTGCTCAAGATCATAACTGATTATTCTACGAATGCAGCTAAGAGCAACACTGCTGAATACAATAATTACTACACTAAGTACTACAATTATGATGGTTTCCAGCATTCCAGCCAGCCATCCTCTCAGGGAACATCCCCCTATTCCTTGGAGAATTTTATTAAGCCAATTAGTTTCAGAGGCCTTTTGAATAGCTCTGCTGTCTTCAGCAACTTGCTGCATTCTGTCATCTCTGGAGGTCTGTTACATTTGGGATGAGTACACAACAGTGTTCTTTATCCAATTTTAAATACCCACCAACCCCTTGTTCTTTGGCCAGCAATAAATCTAAGGCCAGTCTGTTTTGTAACATAAATCTAGTGTTTGCCTGTATTTGTTTATTCATAATTTGAAATCCCCTTTCCGTGGTTTCAGATAGTTTCCTTATCTGCCAAGTCAGATTATCTAACAAAATCCTATTTTCTAGAGCCATGACTCAGAGTAAGAGAAAACTCTGTAGGCCTATTCAAACTGTGTAGAAGCTGAAGGCCCTGTCCATTCATCCCCAGTATCTTGTTTTGCCTTATTCCAGTATTGGGCCTTTATGGGGCTTCTTTTCCAAGTTGGACATAGGGTAAATAACCTTAAGGTAACTTTCCTGGTGGTTGATTCAAATGTAAGGTGAGTACTACAATATCCATCTGAAGTAGTCCAAACAGTATAACCTGGGGAAGGAACTTCCATGGATTTAACACAATCTAAAGGTTTGTTACTGTCACCGAAGGTATAGGGGACAGTAAAGAAGGCAACATGCACTCCATCATTCAGCAGGCATAAAGGCAAAAAGCTTCTCCTTTATTCAGCTGTCTTCTTTTATATTGTCTTTTGCAACAGGTGGACCTGATTGGTCATTTAAGTAATATATTTCACATGATTGGCTAAGTAACATGACACACATTTGGTAAACAACCTTACTGTAAACATCACATAAGACACTTAACATGGTCACAGCTGCAGAGATTAAGGATTGTTTATAATTCTTTTCTCTGAGCTTCTCACACCTTTTCCCAGAACAATGCCTGGGAAACTATCTGTTTCTCTCTATGACCAGAAAGCTGCTACCACGTTACTACAATTTAGAACTGATTTGTCCATCCTGCTTATGGTCCTGGACTGACTTGTATGGTTTTGTTTTTCTCTACACCCCCATTGACTCTTAGATTACATATGGGTGTGATTCCCCAATCTAGACACCATCCCACCTTCCCCAAGTATTTCCACTGTCTTTCCAAGGACTTTCTTCAGGTACAAGGCTTGCTTCAGAGAGTTTGACTCTCTGGCAAGTTTGAAACATTTTGAATGTGAGTTTTAGTAACAGATAATTCTATCAATTTGGCTGCTTGGCCTCCTGAAATGGCTAAGGCAAAATCCTAAACAACACTGGTCGAGACTAGGATCCTGTTGGGTACTCTTTACCTTTTTCCTTTCCAAAAAGAATTCTGTTATCTCTTGGTTTCCAAGCTATTGGATCTTCAAGGAGGCCATCTCCCTGTCGCCTACATTTCTCTTCCTCATCCAAATAGTGGGTGATGTTTGCTTTTGCTATTCCCTTAGTTAGATTATCATAGTGAATTACAATTGACAGATCTATAGGGATAATTCCCCAGGGAATGGGTTCCCCTGTTGAACCGGGGATAGGGAGGCAGGCTTGTAAAGCTGGACAGAATGCACATTTTACCAAACCCCTGGATTAACATTAATATCAAATTTTCTCCCACAGTCCCACCTAAAGGAAAAAAGGTTCCCATAAACATTAATGTATACATTTCCCTGCTTGTTCATAGATGTCTTTGAATTTTTTTGTCATAGGAGTCTGGTGTTTTCCACTGTTCACTCCGAGTCTAGAGCTTTCTTAATTTGTGTGCAATGAATCCAGGAGTTAAGTCCTTTCACTTTCATCGCTGTTCTTGTAGTCAATAGAACCAAATAAGGTCCTTTTCACTGCTCCTGTGTTATGGATCGAGTGAGAGCTTTAGTCAAACCCTGCCTTAGGCTCAGATTTTTGGCAGCAGCTCTACTCAGGTGACCCGCACCTAAATTACTCTGGCTTGCAAGTTCTCAAGGATGGCCAATCAGGTCTATTATAAAATGAGTTATTTATTGAATAGACATGAGGCCTTTAACAGTTACTTACTACACAGGATAAAACAAAAGAACTACTAGTAGATAACATAAAACAGTGTACAACATTAAGGTACCTATATTACAGCTAGCAAAGAAATAGTATAGATTGGCAGTCAATGTAACTTATGACCGAATTGATTATGAGGTACACAGAGTCCTTTCACTCAACCTTCGAGAGAGTAACCACAAAGTAGTGTCCTGACTTTGGGGAAAAGAATCCATTCTTTTCCAGGGAATGTCAGAAGACTTCTGCTTTGTGAAAATATGACTGTTGGAGGTTAGGATTTTTCCTTTTTTTTTCCTTTTCTCCCAGGGAATTTTTCTCCCATTTGTTGCCTAAGAGATGGGAATGATGGGTACTTAAAAGAGACAAAAGATATGGCCAAGATGGAGAGGAGGGGGGACGTGGGGCTTTCTATGGGGAAGTGCAGAGATACCTCAGACTTGGCTGGGGGTCAAGAGCTGAGTTCAGCCCTCTCTCATGCTATCTCTCTTGAGATCAGAGCAGGGATGATTTGTGCTTTTGGTGCTGGACTGTTGCTGCCCAGAGGAGTTACATCCTTTACTGCTTCACCTTACCATGCCTGAGCCTTTGCTTGTAAGAGCTTCCATTGAACTGGGACCTTTACAACAGCTGATCTCACTGGGAGGGGCCCTCACCATTTGCTCGGGTGTCTCAGTGGCAAACCTGGGACCCCAACTCCCAAACATTCTCTGGAGGGAGCATATCCCAGCTGCATGCAAAAGCTGCTTGCAGGATCCTGGCTTCCGCTGCCCAGCCCTGCTGTTTTCTGCCACTGCTTCGGGTTTGTTGTTACACTTTACCTTAACACCCTGTGTCCGCCCAGACACCCCACTGCTCCTGCCACCACTTTGGGGTTTTTTTTTTGCTACACTTTGTTTGCCACTCCTGGTGTGCTTGCCTCTGCTGTTTCAGCCCACTGCTCCGAGGTTCTTGCTACAGTCCATTTTGCCACCTGGAGTGGCACTGAGACTGGCTGCTCCCTGTGAGTTTGCAAAGGGAGCCACCCCCTCTCTCCCCTGTCACCTGAGTTGCCATTGCCATGTGGAGAGGTAGCTGAGCTCATGCTACAGCGCCCCCTGCAGCCGTGGGGAAATCAGTGCACCAGTCCTGCTTGGCTGGGAGCCAACATTGCCCCTGCCAGCTGTGGTCATAACTACACCAAAGGGGAAAGTTCTTGCCAGCTGAGAGAAGGCTGTTAATGGGTTTCTGTTTTCTTTGATGTTGCTGCCATTGTTGTTGTTTGTTTGTCTCAATATACGAATACATACTAGTAAAGAACTGTTCCTTTTCCCATGTCTTTGCCTGAAAGCCCCGTAATTTCAAAACTATAATAATTTGGAGGGATGGGGGTCATATTTTCCATTTTAGGAAGGTTTCTGTCTTCCTTGGCAGACACCTGTCTTTTAAACTAAGACAATGGTGTAGCTTTTATAATTTGTAAAGTGAAGTGTCTGTCAGTCAAAATTTCCAGCTTATCTTTGTATGATTTTGCTTTCAAGGCAAGATGTTTATTGTAAGCTGGGAATGTCACCTCCATGGCACTGAAATAATTCACTATAAGACAAGCTGTCCTGATTGAGTTATTTCGCCAATTAGCAAATTCATGTGAGGGGGAAGATACCCTGAGTTATTGCACCAACTGATAGGCAACAGATATGCCCTCCTAGGGCAGGGGGGGATGTCCTGCCACATCCTGACGTGGTTCTGATTTCCAGGTCTTGATGTACACTTTTTTCAGTGGGCTGAAATTAATGAACTGGGTTGTGTAGGATAAGAGGTTGTGAGAAAATTATAATCCTTTTCAGTTTTTTAAAGGATTTCCCTAATGAAGTTAAGTATTGTTCTATTTTCTGATTCCCAATTTGTTCTTCAGACCCAGGAAAAGTTTTAAAAGAATATGGTCTCCCAAACATCTACTCATACAGGCTCACCTTCAGGTTAGCTCAAGGTTGTACTTTAATTCATAACAAAGTGGCAACACCTGTGGGCATTTCAAAGTGGTTTCCTGACACATTTTGCTAATTTTCCTCTTTGTTTCATTCATTTGATTCATTTGCTCAACCTTTTTGCTAGATTGCAGTCTCCATGGAGTATGCAAATCACAACTGATATCGAATTGCTCACTAAATTGCTGTAACACTTCAGATATAAAATGAGGTCCTCTATCAGATGACATCCCTTATAGGCACTCCAAACCTGGGTATGATCTTATTAAGGAGTACCTTGATGACTTCCGTAGCTTTGTTGGTCTGGCAGGAAAATGCTTCTGGCCACATGGAAAAGGTATCTCCAAACACTAGGGAGATACCTGTATCCTTGTTGGCATGATAGCTCAAAAAAATCAATTTGCCAGTAATCTCCAGGAGTGTTTCCTCTTTTAGTGATACCTTTTTAAGTTCAGAGGGTTATTCTTAAGACACGTTGGACATTTTTCTGTAACGGATTTGAAAATCTTTGTCATACGGACACTGAGTATCTGAGTCAGTAGGCTGGTTACCATAGCATCGATTCCCCAGTGATTTTGCTGATGTTTCTCCTTTACAATTTGTAACATCAGTTGTGGTGGGACTATGACCCGGTTATTGGGAGTTACTAGCTATCTGCCTTCATTATTCTGGGCTTTTAGAGAAGTAGTTAATTTTAAATGTGCTTTAATATATCCAGGACTAATTTCTGGAAGTGAAATAGTTTTCTCAGGTATTAATGCTAAGATGCCTTGCTGTGCAACCTCTTGTGCAGTTTTACCTGCAAGTCTATTTTGTGCATGAATTTGGGTATTCCCATATTGGTGTGCTTTGCCATGTAGTACAGCCACTTCTCTGGGTAGTTAGATGGCATCATGGAGGGATAATATCTCTTGTTTGTACTTAATCGGAGACCCCTGTGTTGTTAATTGACCTCTTTCTTTCAATATGGCTCCATGGACATGAACAATGCTAAAAGCATATTTTGAGTCAGTCCATATGTTTACTTTTTTTGTGCTGCCAATTTCAGGGCTTTTCATAGTGCTATGAGCTCTACCTTTTGTGCTGAGGTGTCTGCAGCCAGTGGTGCAGCTTCTATTACCTCAGTTGACATGTTGTCCCGTCCCGCTGTGAAAGAAGGAGTCAGTGAGGATTCTTTTTGATAGATTTCTCTGTTGAAAATAAAGCATGAACACGGCACTATTATATCTTAGAACTGTTTCTTGATTAAGAAAGATAAGTGTTCCTCCCAAAGGAGGATAGCAAAGAGAGCAGAGAGGGAAAAAGAGAGACTGAGAGAGAAATAGAAAACAGGGACAGCGTTATCTCAAGAACCCAGGGGCACTCTGTTGGCATCAGCTCAGCAGATGGAGCGTGTGTGCTGCAAGCTGCAATGAGTTTGCGTGGCTCCCATAGCAGCTAGGCGTGATTTTCAAACAGCAGCAGGCTGCCTGTCTCTCCCATCAGTGAAGAACAGGCTGCCGTGGCTACAGGCACACTTGTGGAGAAGCTGTGGGCTGTCAGAGCTGGGGCATGGTGGATGTGGGTGGAGGCAGAAACAGCAGAGCGCCAGGTTGTTGTGGCAAGGAGCTCCTCGGGAAGCAGTGAAGCAGGGCCAGACAGGGAAGCAGGACCAGACATGGAAGCAAGACTGCAGGGAGAAAAATGCGAGGCGGGGAGGGGGGCCAAGCTGACCCTCCAGTCAAGCCCCCAATCCCTCCAAGAAACCCAAAGGAAAATGGCCCCGGTTATGCCGCAGTTAACTGTTTTTATGTGCTAAGGCTCCTCCCATAGCCAAATTTTCCAGGCATTTTTTCCCAGGCATCTGCCCCACTAGCAAGTAGGGGATTGCTTGTAGCCCGATCGATCATGGAAGCTTTCTCTCGCCTGATTGGCTGTCAGGGGAAGCCTCCCTGGGGACAGGGCTCCCAGCAGGTGTACAGTCGCTACAGGAATCCTTCACCTCATGTATAACATATGTTGAGGCATAAATAAAAATCAGATTGGTCCCTCTCATGTGTCTACAGCATAGCAAGGTTTTAGTTTTCCATCTTGCGCCAAGCTACTTCTGTCTGTAAAGAGCTCTATCTCTGGATCTTTTAAAGGTGTGTCTTGCAAGTCTGGTCAGCTTGCATAAATTTGCTCGATAGTCTGTAAGCAATCATGGATTAGCTGTTCATCCTCTTCCATGGGGCTCTTCAGGAATTGGGCTGGATTTACCGCTGTGGTTACTTTCAACTCCATGTCTTCTCACTCCATTAAAACAGTCTGATATTTCAACATATGGCTTGGGGAAAGCCAATGCCCCCCTTTTTGGCCTAAGATGGTGATTACAGGGTGCGGAGTATAAGCTATTATCTTTTGTACCAAAGTTAATTTCCTGGCCTCTTGTGTGTCATTGTTGAGACGGTCATAACAAACAGAAGAACACACTGTTTTTAAGAGGGCTTCTCTATATTTATTTTACAGCATGCTGTCTTTTTATACTCTTTCATAAAGTTTATACTTATTCATTGGTCAGAGTAAATCAGCATAGTATTCATTGGAGCAAGGCAGCCTGTCCCTCCTTTATCTCTCTCTCTCTCCTTGGTAAAGCTCCTTTCAGGAGCAAAGGCGACTCTTATCAACTCCTCTCTTTCACTAACCCTTTCTGACTCACAGACCAGCTGTGAGCCCCTTCCACACTTGTGTTGCCTTTTTGGCCCCTAAAATCATGAGCCAGACACAGTTGGGTGATAAAATGTGTTTACCTTTATGAAGGGTCCTCCCAGGTGCACAACACACCGAAATACATGCTGAAAATGCTCCAAAGATGCACACATGACAGAGGGCAAGTACAGTTTTATAAGTTTAGCAATTAAGCATAATTGACAAGAATCCTGAATTAGAAACACTGATGATAAGTGTGATAGATGAGTAATGCAATTATTGACTCTCACAATTAACAGATAAATATCATATATATAGGTTAAGAAAAGTTTTATAGATTTATAGTTATGTTTTACCTCCTCGTGTTGTTATCAAGAGACAGCCGGGGTTGGGACGTCTGGGTGGGTCGGCTTATTTGAGGAAGTGATCTCCAGCAGTGGACAGCAAAGAAGGGGTCAACCCTTGGGAGGGGTTAAAGGGTTAAAAGGCGAAACCTCTATTGTGTGGGCAAGCACATGGTGGGGGAAATCCTTTGCTGGTGGTGCTGGCAGTTACCGAACTCAGGCAGGGATGGCTCTTGGGTGCAACCAGCTCCGTGGTTCCCGGATCCAGCCGAGATAGGGCTAGAAACGGGACAACCACTGAGAGGTTTGCTGCGGTGGGGTTACCCCGTAGTAGGTGTAACACTTCATGTGCCACGGCGAGTCGGGGAGGAGCTGCCAAACCAAGCCGGGGCAGGCCAGGGGCGGACCTTAGCCAAGCTGTGCCATGGAGAGTCAGGGCTGAGTGAGCCGAGCCGGAGCGGGGCGGGAATGGAAGCCCCCTGAACCATAGGTTTTTTTCTCAGAAGAGAGGTAAAGCTTTTTTTCCTAGTTTTTTCTCTCTCTTCCCCTTTTTTCCTCCCCTTTTCCTCTCTTTGTCTTCCCTTTCCTTGTCCTTCCTCCTTTCCTGGTTTCTTTTCTTCCCCTTTCCCTCGCCCTTCTTAGGGAGATGGGCTCTGTCAGGAGGGCCTGTGGCTAGAAGGGCAGGCTCTGTTGGGGGTAGACCTGTGATCTCCTAGTCAGGATGGGATCATGGGTGAGTAGCAAATCCCCAAAGGAAGAAGCAGAGATTGAAGAGGAACCAATGGGCATACCCCCAGATAGTCCACTGGGAAGGAAGTGAGCCCGGTGGAAATATGACCCCAACACCAGAGATAAGGACAAAAGCTAAATGGTTCAGTACTGCATATTGGAATGGACCAGAATGGAAATTAGGAGTGATCATGTATACTGGCTGAGATATGGGTCAGACAAGGGATGGATACGCCAAGTATTAAACATGTATGTAAGAGCTAAGAAACCATTCAATCAGGAAAAGACTGTCTATGCTGCTGGCTGGGAAGGGGAAAACGCACCCTCGAAGGTGAGCATGTTTAAGGTAGCAGAACATACGGAGTGGGACCCATTAGACCACTTACCTTCCCCACCTCCAGTAGCTACAACTGCACCTCCCCTACCCCCTGATGGGCCTAGCCAGAACACCAGGAGCAGAGTAACACAAAGAGAGGAAAGCAGATCAGAGGATGGGAGCCAAGCATTGGGACTGTATCCCCTGAGGGAAGTACCCCTGGCGGGGGTATAGGGAGGAATTGGGTTTGTAACCATACCTCTCAGTTTCTCTGATGTGAGAATGTTTAAAAAGGAATTAAAAGGACTATTAGAAGACCCCCGTGGGTTAGCGGAGCAGTTAAACCAGTTTCTGGGGCCCAATATTTATACATGGGAGGAAATGCAATCAATAATGACTATGTTGCTCACACCAGAGGAAAGACAGATGATCAGGGCTGCTGGGATACGAATATGGGAAAGGGAGCATGTTCAAGGACCTCCTGGGGATCTGAAAATTCCCATAGTGCGCCCTGCCTGGGACCACAACAACACTGGGGGAAGGCAAGACATGGAGAAATACAGAACATTTATTATAAGAGGTATCAAAGAAGCAGCGCCACATAATCAAAATGCCTGTAAGGCTTTCTATGAGCAGCAAAAGAGGGAAGAAACCCCCAAGTGAGTGGTTAAAAAGGTTGAGGAAGAATATGAGGCAATATTCAGGGGTTGACTCTGACACAGTGGCCGGATGGATCTTACTAAAGATAAATTTTGTCACTCACGCCTGGCCAGATATACGGAGAAAGTTAGAAAAGTTAGATGGTTGGCAAGAAAGGAGGTTAGAGGATCTTTTAAGGGAAGCATAGAAGGTGTATATAAAGAGGGACAAAGAGAAGGTGAAGGCAAAAGCCAAGGTAATGGTAACTGCCATTAGGGAAGGAAACCAGCATGTAAAGAACAAGCCAGGTAAGTAAGGCAGGGGGATTCCGAGTGTGAGAAGATAGGTGGAGGGGGTGTCCTGGTTTGGGGCAAATTTGGGAGAGAATCTCCAAAAAGGGGGCCCCTCCAGAAAGCAAACCCACACGGCCCCTCCCCCCAACCGGTTCGGGAAGAATTCCTCAGAAGGAAGTGGAAGGAACCTGTTTATTTAACAGGCACAGCACCCCCCAGCACACAAAATGAACAATATCGGATGACACCACTTTTCACTGCTCTGAAAAAGATGACAAATTCAGAAAGTCTCTCCTGGGAGTGGTCGCTCTGTTATCAGTCCCTCCGGCGCTGGGGCAGCTGCTGCAGCCACAAGATGCAAACTCTCTCTCGGTGTTTCCCAGGTCCCAGTCCAGAGCAGGTTTGGGTAGGTCCAAACAGGAAAGGGGAAACAGTCCAGGAAGGAATTTGGACTGTTTAGCTAAACTAACTAATGAGAAGAAGAAAGCAAGAGCAAGCAGAAGCAAAGCAGAAGCAAGAGCAAAGCGAAAACAGCAGGGCAAAAAGCAGCACTATGTACTATACTGTCTGTATGTCCCGCCGAGTGGCTGATAAGAGGCCCAAAACAAAACTTTCACTCTGCAGAGCCAGTCTTAAAGGCACAGAACATAATATCCAGCATGAATAACGCACACAAATGGGGATACAAGCATCCTAACGTCACCCTAGGACAGGGGGAATGCAGCTCTTTGGACTGGGCACAAAAAGGAGAATTTGGGAAACGGGGGAATTTAGGACCAGTTTGCTTTTACTGTAAAGACAATGGACATATTAGAAAGAATTGCCCCCAGAAGGAAAAAGACCTGAGGGTCTTATGAGACTGAGCAAAAAGGAGAAGCGGGAGATTAGGGGTGTCAGGGGCTCTATCTCCTGGGGACAGAATACCATCAGGAGCTCTTGATAACTTTAAAAATAGTCCCCCAGGAGGAAGAATTTTAATTCCTAGTAGACACAGGGGGCTGAAAGAACTTGTGTTTGTAGAATCTCAAAGGGGTGCAAAAAGGGTCAAGATAACATGCAAGTAGTAGGTGCAAAAGGGGAGGGGTTCAAGGTCTCAGTTATAAAGGAAGTAAAGTTTGAAGAGGTAAATAAAGTAGGAATCAGGGATGTTCTATTAGTTCCAGAAGCAGGGTGCAATCTTTTAGGGCAGGATTTACAGGTACAGTTAGACATTGGAGTACTCCCAAAGGAAGGAAAAATGGTGGTTAAGCTTCTCCAATTAAGGGAAGAGGATGAGGGCAAAATTCATGAGATGGTGTGGTCAAAACAAAAAAAATCTAGGTAAATTGAACATGATTTTAGAGATAGATAATGAGAACTTTTTCCTTCAAGAAAGCCTTCTGGCTCCCCTTAGGTACTGGAAGGCTGCTTTAAGGTCTTCCTGGAGCCTTTTCTTCTTTAGGCTAAACAGCCCCAACTCTCTCAGCCTCTCCTAATAGGAGAGATGCACCAACCCTCTAATCATCTTTGTCTCCTCTGGACTTGCTCCAATAGGTCTATGGCCTTCTTATGCTGGGGGCCCCAGAGCTGGACACAGTACTCCAGGTGGGGTCTCATGAAAGCAGAGTAGGGAAGCAGAATCGCCTCCCATGACCTACTGGTCACACTGCATTTGATGCAGCTCAGGACACAATTTGCTTTCTGGGCTGCAAGTTCACATTGCTGGGTCATGTCAAGCTTCTTGTCCACCAGCACCCCCAAGTCCTTTTCCTTAGGACTGCTCTCTCAATCCATTCTTCACCCTGCCTGTATTTCGGATGGGGATTGCCCTGACTCAGGTGTAGGACCTTGCACCTGGCGTTGTTGAACTTGATGAGATTAGCATGAATGGGCTGTCATGGTTTGATGCTGGCCAAGCACCAGGCACCCACAAAAGTCGTTTGCTCACCCTCTTCTGCTATAGTTGGGCAGAGGAGAGGGAAAGAGCATTAATGAAGGGCTCATGAGTTGAGATAAGGACAGGGAGAAAAACACTCTAAGGGCAAAACAGGTTAAAATTTAAAGGTATAAAGTAAATTTATTATTAACAGAGTCAGAGGATGAGAAGTAAAATAAGCCTTTAAACCACTTCCCCCCCCCCCCCCCCCCCCAGCCCCTCCCCTCTTTCCCACTGACAGTGCCGGAAGACAGGACATGGGGGTTTTGGTCAGTTCGCCACTTGAGATCTTCTTCTGTTTGTTCAGGGAGAGGAGTCTTTTCTATGCTATGCCATGGGGTCCCTCCCATGGGCAAACAGTCTTCCCAAAACTGATGTGGCATGGGTCACTCATCCACGAGGTGCAGTCTTTTAAGGATAGGCTGCTCTAGTTTGGAAGCAGGGGCCCTCTCTCTCTATTCAGGTCTCCCACTGGATCACAGCTTTCTCTGGCATCCACCTGCTCTGGCGTGAGCACATTAACCATGGGCTGTAAGTGGATCTCTGCATCTTCCATAGACTTTATGGGTTGCAGAAGGTCAGTTTGTTTCATCATGGTCCCTCACCATGGCTTGCAGAGGAATTTCGGCTCCAACACGGGAGCACCTCCTTCCCCTCTTTTTTCCACTGACCTTGATGCCGCCATGTTGCTTTCCCTCACATGTCCTCACTTCCTCCTCTGACTAGAAGAAAAACTGATGCTCATAGGTACCATTGCCAACAAGTTCCATCAATTCAAAGATTCCTACAAGAAGGCCGATCTCGTCTAGGTTCTGTGCTGGAGAGTCACTTGCCATATTTTTGCCACTGGCCATGTGGCCCTGCCACCACTGAGCAGGCAGTGGTGTCCTCCACCATGCTGGCACTATTTAATGCCTTTCTTCATGTAGGGCGCTGAGTGTGGCTGGCTAGGGGCAGCAGGCAGGCAAGGCTCACCGCAGGCCATGCTGAGATGGTGGCAGCCACAGCACATCACAGCAGACTGTACTAGGATGGCCTCTGGCACGGGCTCCTCACCACCCTTGAAAAAAACTGTGCTTGCGCTGTTTTGATTTTCTTCTTAAATATGTCATCACAGAGGGGTTATCAACCTCTCTAATTGGGCCAGCAGCATGTCCAACTTCAGAGCCATCAGAGATTGGTTCTGCCAGACATGGTGGAAGCTTCTAGCAGATTCTCACAGAAGCCACTTCTGTGGCCCTCCCCCACTACCAAAAACCAGGCTGGGCCAAATCAAAACATGGGACCATCTCTCAAACATGTCAAGGTCCCTCTGAATGGCATCCCTTCCTTCTGTTGTGTCAATTGCACCACACAGCTTGGTGTTGTCAGTGAACTTGCTGAGGGTGCACTCTATCCCACTGTTCATGTAACTGACAAAGATGTTAACCAGCACCAGTTCCTTGAGGAATACCACTCATCACTGGTCTTCACTTGTGTCTTGGTTTGAAAGACAGGTGCCTGCTGAGGAAGGTGGGAACCTCCTTTGGAATGGAGAATATGACCCCCTTCCCTCCAAATTATTATAACTTTGAAATTAAGGAGCTTTCAGGCAAAGATGTGGGAAAAGGAATAAAAGTTCTTTACTAGTCTGTATATGTATAACAAGGCAAACAAACAACAACAATGGCAGCAACAACAAATAGAACCAGAAACCCAGTAACAACCTTCTCGGCTGCAGGCGCTTTTCCCCTTTGGTGTAGTTATAGTCACAGCCGGCAAGGGTGCTAGGAGACTCCCGGTGGGGCAGGGCAGGTGTAATGATTCCCTCACGGCTGCAGGGGGCGCTGCGGCATGAGCTCAGTCACATCTTCCTCATGTGGCAATGGCGGACAGCCTGAAAGGCAAAAATGGGCTGCAGCAGGAACCTCAGAGAGGCAGCTGGAACGGCTGGGCAAGCTCACTTGCAGTAGCAAGCAAGAGATAGAAAAAACTCCACAGTTGTGATGGCTGGTCCCTGGGTTCAGGCTGTGTGGAGGGGGCTGCCCCCGCATCAGGGAAAGAAGGTGTTCCCAGGTCCTGGCCTGGCATGCACTGGCTCTGGGCTCCCCAACAGCAGGGAAGCAGAAAAACAAGCCAGCAAGCCCTGTCACAGCACCAAAGGTAAAGAATCAAAAAGAAACAGGCAAAACCCACAAAAGCAACAGTACCCCTGGTCAGAGACACCAGCGGCATGGCCAGCTGAAAAAGCCTGCCTGGAAGAAAGGAGCTGCCCCTCGCCCTGCCCCAACTCTCTCCAGAAACCCCGGTCTAGCTCCCACTCAACGCGATACTGCCAGAGGCAGGGAGGATGGGGTAGGGGGGAGGTCAGTGGCCACCCCGACACAAAACAAAACAAAAAACCCCAAAAATTATATGGGATAAAAAACTGATGCCTAGAGAGGCAACCTAGAACACAGGCTAGGCAGTGTTCAAGGAATAAAGTAAGTATTAAAAAAGCCTTCAAAGGATACACCTTGGGCAGTACTAGAGCTAATGTCCCTAAACTGGGACATTTGGTCCATTTACACATTGGGGTTAATTGTCCAATTACAGCTTCAGGTTATGACGTCCCATCCCTCCCAGACTGATGTCCTCAAGTTGCTGTTGTTTATACTCTTTGGGCCTGAAGCTGCAACAGTGTCCTTGGTTCTTAGGCTGGAAAAGGATTGTTTTCTCTAACTAAACTGTGAAGAGAACTTGCTAACAATTTATATGAAGTTCAAAGTTATATACTAATGCAGTACAGAATCTGAAAATATGAAAGCTAAAACTTAAGGCATCAAAACCATCCCCAAGACAACTTGTCATTGAGCTGTTGACTACAGCTCTGAGTGAAATCATCTATCCAGTTCCTGATCCACTAAGTGGTCCACCCAATAAATCCATGTATTTCAAATTTAGAGATAAAGATGTAGTGTGGGACAGCGTCAAATGCTTTGCACAAGTCCACATATATGACGTTAGCCACTATTCCCTCATCCCGCTCCCCTGAAACCCTGTCATAGAAGGCCACTGAATTTGTCAGAAATTATTTCATAGCACCATATAATTATAGAATATGTTGAGTTGGAAGGGACCCGTCAGGATCATCAAGTCCAGTTTCTGGCCCTCTGCAGGACACCCCAAGAATCATACCATGTACCTGAGTGCATTGTCCAAATGCTTATTGAACTCTGTCAGGCTTGGTACTGTGACCATTTCCCTGGGGAGTCTGTTCCAGTGCTCAACCACCCTCTGAGTGAAGAATCTTTTCCTGATATCCAACCTAAACCTCCCCTGACACAACTTCATGCCGTTCCTTTGAGTTCTGTCAGTGGTCAGGAGAGAAAAGAGATCGCTACCTGCCCCTCTGCTTCCCCTCATGAGGATGTCGAAGACCATAATGAGGTCTCCCCTCAGTCCCCACTTCTCTAGGTTGAACAAACCAAGTGACCTCAGCCACTTGCGGCACCCAAAACTGCACACATGACTCAAGGTGAGACTGCACCAGTGCAGAGTAGAGTGGGACAATCACCTCCCTTGACCAGCTGGCAATGCTTTGTCTGATGCACCCCAGGACATGGTTGGCCCCCCTGGCTGCCAGGGCACACTGCTGACTCATATTCAACTTGCCATCAACCAGGATCCCCATGTCCCTTTCCACAGTGCTGCTCTTAAACTTCTCATTCCCTAGTCTATACACACAACCAGGTTTGCCCTGTCCCAGGTGTGGAATCTGGCATCTGCCTTTGTTAAGCTTCATTTGGTTGGTGATTGCCCATCTGTCTAAATTGTTGAGGTCTGTCTACAGGGCCTCCCTGCCTTTGAGGGAGCCAACAGCTCCTCCCAATTTAGTGTCGTTGGGAAACTTACTTAATATTTCTTTGAGTCCTGTATCCAAGTCGTTAATGAAGATGTTCAAGAGAACTGGGCTGAGGCTAGAGCCCTGCGGGAACCCCAGTAGTGACTGGATGCTAGCCTGATGTCACCGCTTTTGCTATAATTCTTCGTGCCTGACCTGTGGGCCATTTGCCCAGCCATCGTGTAACACTGTTATCCAGTTGTGTGCTGGACATTTTGTCTGTAAGGATACTCTGAGAGACAGTATCCCAAAAGATTACATCTACTAGCTTTCCTAGATCAACTAGGTGGGTTACCCTGTCATTAAAGGAAAACAGGTTCGACAAGCAGGACTTTCCCCTCATTGAAGCCATGCTGGCTGTGACCGATGACTACATTGTCCTTCAGGTATTTTTCAATACTTCCCAGAATAATCTTCTCCCTGATTTGCCCTTAGTGACGCTGTAGTGGGTTGACACTGGCTAGATGCCAGGTATCCACTATATTGGTGTTGCACAACCTGGTTTTTGGTAGAGGGGGGCCACAGAGGTGGCTTCTGTGAGAAGCTCCTAGAAGCTTCCACCATGTCTGGCAGAGCCAATCCCTGATGGCTCTGAAGATGGACATGCTGCTGACCAAGGCTTGGCCAATTAGAGATGTTGGTAACACCCTGTGATACTATATTTAAGAAGAAAATCAAAACAAAGTAGGCAGAGTTTTTTTCTAGCTAGAGAAGAGGAGGAGGTGAGAACATGTGAGGGAAACAACATGGAGACACCAAGGTCAGTGAAGAAGGAGGGGGAGGAGGTGCTCTAGACTTTGGAGCCGAGATTCCTCTGCAGGCCATGGTGAAGACCATGGTGAAGCAGGTTGTCCCCCTGCAGCCCATGGAGGTCCACAGGGGATGCAGAAATCCACCCACAGCATGTGGGGGAGGTGCTCATGATGGAGCGTGATGGAGCAGGTGGATGCCTCGAGGAGGCTGTGGTCCAGTGGAAGACCTGGTGGAAAGAGAGGTCCCCCTGCTTCCAGGCTGGAGCAGACTGTCCTTGGAGGACTGCACCCCATGGAAGAGTGACCCATGCCAAAGCAGTTTTGGGAGGACTGTATGCCTGTGGGAATAACTCACGTTGCAGCAGGCGCAGTAAGACTGCTGCCCATGAGATTTGGAGCCACACTGGAGAAGTTCACAGAGAACTGTCTCCTATGGGAGGGACTCCACAGTCTCACAGGGAAAAGACTCCTCTCCCTGAGCAGCAAAGGAAAATCTCAGGTGACGAACTGACCAAACCCCCCCATGTCCTGTCTCCCTGCGCTGTCAGTGGGAAGGAGGGAGGGGTTGGAGGGAAAACGGTGTTTTAAGGGCTTATTTGACTTCTCATTATCCTCCTCTGATTTTGTTAGCAATAAATTCACTTTGTACCTCTAAGCCGAGCCTGTTTTGCCCTTGGTGTGTTTTTCTCTTAGTCCTTATCTCAGCTCATGAACCCTTTTGTTAATTTTCTCTCTCTTCTACCCAGCTGTGGCAGGGGAGGGTGAGGGAGCAGCTTTTGTGGGTGCCTGGCCTTTGGCCAGTGTCAAGCCATGACACCCACCAAAGCCACTCACTCCCCTCCACAGCTAGACAGGGGAGAAAAAAAATTACAAAGGTTCCATGAGTTGAGATAAGGACCAGAAGAAATCACTCACCAAATACTGTCAAGGGCAAAACAGGCTGGAATTAGAGATATTAATTTAATTTATTGCTAACAAAATCTCAGCAGTGAGACATGGAATGGTCAGTTCACCCATTTTTTCTTATGCTGCTCAGGGAGAGGAGTCCTTCCCCTGCTCCAGCGTGGGGTCCATCCTATGGGAAACAGTTCTCCATGAAGTTCTCCAACGAGTCCATCTCGTGAGCAACATATCTCCATGAACTGCTGCAATGTGAGTCCATCCCATGGACAAGTCCTCCCCAAACTGCTGCAGTGTAGGTCACTCTTCCACAGGGTGCAGTCCTTAGAGGACAGGCTGCTTTAACATGGGCTCCTCTCTCCACAGGCCTCCCACAGGGTCACAGTCTCCTCCACAGGCTGCAGGTAGATCTCTGCATACATGTGGTCCTCTATGAGCTGCAGGGGGATAGCCTGCTTCACCATAGTCTTTACCACAGGCTGCAGAGGAATCTCAGCTCAGGCACCTGGAGCACCTCCTCTCATTTCTTCTCCACTGACCTTGGTGTCTGCAGAGTTGTTCCTCTCACATATTCTCATCCTGCTCTTCCCTGGCTGCAATTGCAACTGCTCAATAACTTTTTTTTTCTTTCTTCTTAAATATGTTATCACAGAAGTGTTACCACCATTTCTAATTGGCCCAGCCTTGGCCAGCAGCAAGTCCATCTTTGGAGCTAGCAGGGATTGGCTCTGGCAGACATGGAGGAAGCTTCTGACAGCTCCTCACAGAAGCCACCCCTGTAGCCCCCCCCCCCCCCCCACCTGCTACCAAAGCTTGGCCATGATGACTGTCATCAGTCAACTCATTTTTTCCATGTGCATTAGCATAGTTTTCAGGAGAATCTGCTCCATGATCTTTCTGGGCACAAAGGTGAAACTGACTGGCCTTTAGTTCCCTGGGTCTTCCTTATTTCCATGCATTGGGTTTGCACTGCAGTTTTGGTAGCAGGGGAGTGGCTACAGGGATGGTTTCTGTGAAAAGCTGCTGGAAGCTTACATTATGTTTTCTGGAGTCAGTGCCAGCCAGCTCCAAGATGGACCTGCTAGTGGCCATGGCTGAGCCAATCAGCAATGGTAGTAACACCTCTGTGATAATGTATTTAAGAAAGGGAAAAGTTATTGCACAGAAGCTTTTGCATCTAGCGAAGAGGAGAGTGAGACTATGTTAGAGAAACAACTGCAGAGACCAAGGTCAGTGGAGGAGAGGGAGGAGGTGCTTCAGGTACTGGAGTAGAGATTCCCCTGCAGCTCATGGTGAAGACCATGGTGAGACAGGCTGTCCTCCTGCAGCCTGTGCAGGTTAATGGCAAAACAGATCTTTACCTGTAGCCCATGGAGGACCACACAACTGTCCAGGTGGATTCCTAAAGGAGGTTCTTACCCCACAGGAAGCCCATGCTGAACCAGGTTCCTGGTAGGAGCTGTAGGCCTATGGAGAGAAGAGCTCATGCTAGACCAGGTTTGCTGGCAAGACTTGTGACACCTTTGGAGACCTATGGTGGAGCAGTTTGTTCCTGAAGGACTGCACCTGATACCAAAGTCATCTGTAAAACTTTCTAATGCAATTTGAAGCATTAGAAAGCAGGCATTCTTTATCAGTGTTGGACATACCAAAGGATCTCTCCTTGAATGAGATGTGTGTGGTTAAACTTTACAATGGGGTATTTATTCCATCATGATCATACATATTCATTACAACATACTTCCTAGCTAATACATAAACATCACTTTTCCTAGAACTAATTTGCATGCATGCACCTCCTACTGGAAGTCCTTTTATAGTTCTAGAGGGTCATGTAAAGGGGTCTCTGGTGGTCATATTCACTGAATGCTTCAATATTAGAGGTGCCCTTTCCTTGAACTTTTTTTTTGGGCATGTGCTGTTTCTTCTTGTTACATAACTTGCCAAAAAGCCACTATATTCCTCATGATCTGTTTCTCCACTGGTTTCAGCTATGTTTATCATCCTGTGTGCATACTTTTACATTCTTTTATGTTTTTTGCTAGTTAGTCTTTAAGCTCTATCCAGCAACATCAGGGGAATTGAAAATTTCTATTCTCTATGTTATTTATCACACCCTGTGGAAGGGACCCACACTGGAGCAGTTTATGAAGATCTGCAGGTCGTGGGAAAGACTCACATTGGAGAAGTTCATGAAGGATTGTCTCCTGTGGGTGCGATCCCACACTAGAGCTGGGGAAGTGTGTGAGGAGTCCTCCCCCTGAGGAGGAAGGAGCAGCAGAGACAACAGCTGATGAACTGACTGTAACCCCTATCCCTGCACCACTGGGGCAGGCAGTAGAGAATCAGGAATAAAGTTAAGCCTGGGAAGGAGAAAGATGTAGGGGAAGGTGTGTTTAAGATTTGGATTTACTTCTCCTGGCCTTACTCTGATTTGATTGGTAATAAATTCAGTTGATTTTCGTAACTTGAGTCTATTTTGCCTGCTACAGTAATTGGTGAATGATCTCTCCCTTCTCTTATCTCAATTCACAAGTGTCTCATTATATTGTCTTTACCCTGTTCTGGAGTGGGATTCACAGAGTGGTTTTGATGAGCACCTAGTGTCCAGCCAGGGTCAACCTACCACAGTCCTTTTTGGTGCCCAATGTGGGGCTTGAGATAACAACAGTTGTATATTATGTGTTATAACTATGGTAGCTATTAAATGGCAAGCTCCTGTGTGGGATATTGAGTTTGTCAGCTGCACCACTTATCTCTTTATTCTGCTGAGTTTGGAAACATGTTAATACAAATAATGTCTCTGCTTTGTCCTGGCATTGATGGCCTTGCTATTTTGTGAGTAGGATGAAGTTGAATTAAGTTGAGATCGTCAGGTATTAAGGGAATTGGTAGCTGCAGTTGATTTGCTTTATTGCTAGCTTTGTCGGTTGCTGGATTTTTTTGGGGGAAATTTAAATTTATTTAAATTCAACTTAGGTTATGATGCCTGACCAAATAAGTGAAGCTATTAAAAAAAAAGGTGACGCTTCAAGTACTTTTGTTGAACTCTTCCTAGTTCTTTTTTTTTGCGTGTTGACTTCTGTTGTAGTTTTCTTCCTGTAGTATGTTTAAACAAGAAACATTGTCAATTAAACAAAAGTAGCTTCTGATTTTCAGATCCTTAGAAAATAATTCTTATGGACACTGAACAGAACACAACAAATGAGATTTGCTTATAGATTTTCTTTTGTGGAGTGTTGCACAAGTGATCCACAGTGCTTTACTTGTCTGCAAGATTAATGTATTCACAGAGCAGTAAAGGATATTAACAGGTATAGACTTGTCTTTGGCATCTGGAATCAATATTTATTGCTTTTCAGATTGCATTGTTTGCCTTAATCTTAGAATCTGTTATGTCCCTGTATGCTTCTATGTGTAACATTTCTTTGTATTCAAATTCAAAAAGGTGTTCAGCTGGACCTGTGTTATGTTCTGTTAAGAATAGTTTTCAATGAAAAAAAAAAAAAGGTTTCCTGTGTTGGATGATTGCTAGAGAGTAACTTTGAATTGACAGTGTCACAGGGCAAAATAGATCCTTGTTTTGTTCATCTGTACTTTCATTACTAGCTTCACTGTAATGCTATTAAAGGCATTTTACTATTTGAGGCATATGAACTGAAAGTTATATGCATTCGAGTGGTCATATGGGAAGGGATTGCATGTTGCTCCCAATTATCTGACAATCCTCTTTGTTAAGGTAATTGAGGCAGAGGTTGCCACAGCTTCCTTTAGTTTCCTGCCTACCTTGTAATTTTGATATATTCTGCTTTTATGGCGCTATCCTAGTGCTTTTTGCCATGATGTGTGTGCTTCTTCCATCAAAAACTAATATTGATAGCAATAACCTTAATTTCTCTTTCCTGCTTTGAAATTTAAAAAACCATATTTTCCTGGCTGTCCCCAGTAGTTATTTTGCTAAAGGATTCCTTTGGAATTCTTGGTCACTGTTTGCGTGGAACTTTTTTGTGATAATTTTGTTAAAACTGTACTAAACTGGCTTTTCTGTTTCAGAAGATTGGCATTTTTTATTATGCAAGTGTATTATGTTCATTATTTGAGACAGCTGCATACAACCAAATTTAAAATCTAGGATGAATTCAAGGCAATATTGATCTGTTTTTCTAATTGCACTATTTCTAGAGTGTGAGTTATTGTTGATCATTATGATAATTTTAGCTATTTTTACATTCTTTCACAGCCTCATGACTTTGACGAATGCAGATTCGATATTAGTGTAAACGACAGTGTTTGGTACCTCCGAGCTCAGGACCCAGACCATAGACAACAGTGGGTAGATGCAATAGAACAACACAAGGTATGTGTTTTTTCTGATTTCCTTTTTCAGTCCCTCATTAGATCTAGTGGTACTTGCAGACTTGTAAGCTTCAATGTACCGTCATTCAAGTACTCAAGGTATTTCTGAAAGATAAAAGTTGTAAGATTGAAGCCATTATGTTAAATATGTTCCAAAGGAATTGATTTGCTTATCTTTCATATACAAGAGTTTAGAGAACTGTGAGCTAACAACTGAACCTTTCCTAAGCTCTAGCTTGAAAAAGCTTGCATTATGTTTGAGTGACTTTTTATTTGTTTTGGCTATCCTCTCTCACTGATTATTGAATTGGTTGTTATCTAAAAGCCACAAATGTTAAACTTCTTAGTTGTAGAGTCCATTCTCCTAGGTTTTTATTTGGTTTTTAGGCTCATCTCTGTGTTAACTTGGCTGCTTTAACTGTATCTCATTACTGGCTTTTGTCTCCTTGTCTTTTAAGGCCCTATTGTTCATCAGCATTTTCATTCAATTCTCCTGATCTATCCCTTATGTCTTCCAATGAAGTCTGTTACTTTCATTTTGCCTAAAGGGCTTGAAGGTCAGATATTTTTAAAATATGTAACACACAAAACATCTGTTATGTTTTCAGATGAAAGATAGGCACTGCTCCAAGGTGTTGAGTGTGAGTACAATACATAGCACAATAAAACATTTGCATCTGGGTTATTGTTACAAATGAGAAGGGAGAGTTTGGACGGCCCCTGCCTTTGTCCAGGTTTCTGGCACTAGGCAGCAGCTTTATTGAGGTGGCCAGCACCCCAAAACCACTCTCGCTCGCAAGTTCTTAATAATGACCAATCGGGTCTATTACAACATGAATTATTTATTGAATAGACAAAAGGAAAAAACAGACATAAGACTCTAACAGGCTTACTTACTACACAGGATAAACAGAAGATCTACTAGTAGATTAAAAAAAAAACTGCACGATAAAAGGTACCTATATTACAGCTAGCGAAGAAATAATATAGATTAGGAGTCAATGTAAATTACCACCAAATTGATGACAGAATTCACATATAATCCTTTCCCTCAATTCCCAGGAAAGTATCTCTAAAATTTACATCCAAACTTCAGGCAGAAGTCCCACGCATTTCCAGGGTGTGTGTAGGAGACTTCTGCTTCCGTGAAAGTGTGTGTGGCTTTTATAGTTTGTAAAGTGAAGTGTCTTGTCAGAAATTCCAGCTTATCTCCCCACATCTTGTTTTCAAGGCAAGTTGTTTATTGACAACTGGAAATTCCACCCCTGGCTCCAGAGAGAGAATTAATTCACTAGCCAGAGACAACTCACTAGTCAGACAAGCTGGCCTGGGTTATCCAATCAATTAATGTGAGGAGGGAGAATACCTGGAGCTATTGTTCCAGCTGATGGACAGAATAGATAAGCTCTTCTGTGGTAGGGGGGAAGTCCTGCCACCGCTATATAGGTAGAATAACAGAATATCTCAAGTTGGAAGGAACCCATAAGGATTGAGTCTGACTCCCTGCTTCTTGCAGGGCTACCTAACACTAAAACATGACTAAGACTCATTCAGACGGTCCCTGAACTCTTGACAGGCTAAATGCCGTGACCACTTCCCTGGGGAGCCTGTTCCAGTGATCATCCACCCTCTCGGCAAAGAACCTTTTGTTACTGTCCAGTCTGAACTTCCGCTGATGCAGTTTCATACCATTTCCTTGTGTCCTATCACTGGTCACCAGAGAGACGAGATCAGCACCTCCCCCTTCACTGCCCTTCTTGAGGAAGTTGCAGATTGTGATGAGGTCACTCCTCAGCCTTCTCTTCTCCAAGCTGTGTTGCCACATACTAGCTGGTTTGTGCTAGGCAAACTAACCAGCCCCTGTGTTGACTGACAGGGGCCTTACCCAATTACATCTCTCCCAAGGCTGCAGGCATTTCACTGGCCAGAACCTGAAGGGGCGTAGAGATCAGACCAATGAAAATATCCAGACCAGGCTTTTCAAATGCCCTTTATAAAGAAGGGCTTGGGAATAAATGCTCTGTTTGCCACATGAACATCAGGGTGTGTGGTCTCTTTATCTCCAACCCACTTCCCCCTCAAGTCAACATGACACATGGTGACCTTGTGATGTGATGGGACTCAGCCACATTCTGCACACAGAGCAAAGGAGACAGACGGCATAAGAGCCAGTACGGTGTTAAAGCCAGGATTATTACAGCGTCAGAACTGGGCTTTGGTGTTTGAACCGGGATAAATAAGGTGTAAAAGCTGAAAAACAGCGTGGGAAACAGAATTTTGGTGTAAAAACTGGGACTTCGCTGGGTAGACAGCGGTATTGCAGTGAAACTACCACGGGCAGTGGAAAGCTGTGGCAAAAAATCCCTTCGGTAGACAGCAGACCATGGGGGCCTGGATTTCAGCACCAGAAAACCCCATTCTGAAGGTATGGACTTTCTTTCTTGAAAAAAGGAGGGATTGAATACAAGGAATGGGCTCTGCAAGCCCTGCTCACATGGTGCAAAAACCATAAACTGGATGTGTCCAAAAGGACCTCCTTAGATTTAATAACTTGGGAGCGGGTTGGACGAAATATACTTGCAGCAGCCTCAATTGGTGATGACACAGCCATCCGTGTTGTAAAGCCATGGACAATCATTATGGATTTGTTAAAACAGTTGAATTGTAAATGGCAAAGGAGGGTGGGCAGAGCAGCCACTGGCAAAGGAGGGTGGGCAGAGCAGCCACAGACTACTGTGAAACCTCCATGCAGAGCCGTAAAGCCGTCCTGGGTGGGGACAGCCCCCCCTTGCCAAAGCCGGCCAGCCCCAGCCACTGTGAAAGCACATCCTGCTGCAGTGGGACCGCATCTGAATGCTGCAGAGCAACCGTGGGGAACGGCACTATTACGGCTGGGGGTTTCTGGGGTCTGTCCAACCCCAGCTGCCGTAGGTGTCTGGATAGCGAAGTCCCGCTAAGCACAACCTGTCCGGGTCCCTCAGGCAGGCTCCCAGCCACAGGCAATCTTAGCAAGCAGCTCAGCTCTTAAGTGAGATCAGCTCTTGGGTGAATTCAGCTCTTAAGTGATTTTAGCTCTTTGCTTGCTAAGTGCCTCAGCAGACACAGGGAGAGAGAGGAGAAGGCTGTATGAGGTTCCACAGAGGTGTCTTTATTGTCAGCTTCTGTGAAGGGTGACAGTGAAAGCTCTTCTACTGAACAATGCAGAAGTAGGGGTTTATATAGGATACAGGGGTTTTGGGAAACAGTCCAATCGTAAGGGTCAAGGCGAATATGACCTATCGTCTTACAGAGAGATAACGAGGGTCTGAAGGCAGAAGAGAGACTTCTTTGGTCCAGTCATCGGGACTAGGCATTTCTTATCTTAGGCAACTGACTGCCAGGGAGGCCTTGCAGGCCCTGTGGCTGCTACACGGCACAGCCCCAGGGAGTGAGAAAATACCAGCAAACAGAGACAATCCCTGGGCTGCCCATACCACAGCTGCCGACAATGCCCAGGGAGGCTGCGGAGCGCATTGTGCAATCCAGCCAAGTGGAGCTATGGCAGCCGCCATGGCTCCAGCAGGCTGTGCAGCTCCATCTGCTCCAAGATGTGCTACTCCAGACTGAAGTGCTGAGCTGAGTCGTTTTTCAGCTGCCTCAGGCTACCATATTGCCAATACAGGAAGACACACCATGCCACCCTGCTCTGGGGGACCAGACCACGTGGCAGTTGCCCCAGTCCCTCCGGGCATGGCCAGGATGGACAGGGCTCCCACAGCCATGAGGACACACTATGTGGTCTCTGGGATCACCCCCCTCCCACCATCCTTGCCAGGGCTACCCTCACTCTCCATCCAGCCTGAGTCAGGGGGTGTGGCCCCACTGCTGACCCTGCCTCCAAGGATGGATCTGAGAAGAGCTGCAGACACCAAACCCAGAAGCAGAGCATGGGAAAAGCCCCTGTAGGGAGCCCACCCAGCAAAAGGCAGTGGAAAGAAACGTGTCGGGGTGTGGTACCATGCGAGTAATAGCAATCAAGCCGTCCCAAAAAGATGTTGCTGGCCACATGCCACAGCCGTTTCACAGCAGCTAAGAGAGGGCCACTCTCTCACCAAGTCCAGCATGAAAACAGCACCTCCCTGCATATGGACAGTGAGAAAGCAAGCAAAGACCAAGTTTCTTCTGCTGAAAGCTAAACAAAGCTTTATGACCACCCTACCTTGGGATATAGAAAGATTCTCACATTCCACAGGCTCTAATAAACTAATAACATGTGCTAAGGGTAAAAATATTGAAGGAGTGTCACACAAGGGTTACAAATTTACACAACAGTCTACAAAGTATGTCCTAGAATTCATAGTATAATACTTATTATTGTTGTTTGCATTTGCTTAAACCAAAACTGATAAGCCTCTGATAGCTGATACTGCTAAAATTATTAAGAAAGTATTACACTTCTGTCTCAGGCATGGGCTACTGTGTCTTAAAGAAGTCCTAGGATGTATATTAACAAGTATTCTCTTGGTGTTCCTAGTATTTCTGCTTGCATTGTTTCTAGACAGACCTGGAAGATTCAAAGAATGTCCTTGTCCTAACATTCTAGATCCACTAAAGCATAAATAGAACATTAATTTAGAAATATCATAGGCAAATTTCAGTTGCAAAATTCTTTTTAACTTAAAATTTGCCACCTGTCATCATTTAAAAAACCCTAAAAGTCACCTGTTAAAATCAATAACAAATTTCTAACTTCTAGCAAAAAGATTACTTGCACTGTTACCATATTAACTAGAAAATTTAAATACTTATTGTCCTGGTTTAGGGCAAATTTGGGAGAAAACCTCCAAAGGGGGCCCCTCCAGAAAGCAAACCCACACGGCCCCTCCCCCCAACCAGTTCAGGAAGGATTCCTCGGAGAGAAGTTGAAAGAACCTGTTTATTTATCAGGCAAAGCACTCTCCAGCACACAAAATGAACAATACGGGATGACAAAACTCATTCACTGCTCTGAAGAGATGACAAATTCAGAAAGTCTCTCCTGGGGTGGTCACTCTGTTATCAGTCCCTCTGGCACTGGGAATAGCTGCTGCAGGCTACAAAGTGCAAACTCTCAGTTTTTCCCAGGTCCCAGTCCGGAGCAGGTTCAAATGGTTCCAAGAAAAGGGAAAGAAAAACAGTCCAGGAAAAATTCAGACTGCCTAGCTAAACTAACTAACAAGCAAAAGCAAAAGCAGCACTATGTACTGCACCATCTTTGTCCTGCCGACTGTGGGGGAGTGAGCAGGCTGATAACAAAACAAAACTTCGCTTTTCAGTGCCAGTCTTGAAGGCACAGAACATAATATCCAGCATAAACAGAACAGACTGCTGGGGATACAAGCATCATAACGTCACCCTAGGACACCTATATTTCTTTTATTATTCGTAAGTTCTTCATGTTAAAGTTTCTTTTTTGCACTAGATATTAACACTAGCTTGTTTTCAAAAATATAAAATACCTCTCCTGACCAAGTTCATTGGCCCTGATCAAGCCATGAACCTGGCTGGTAAAGAAAAATATAAGTTAAACCCTTTTCCTTTGAGATAAATGCAAAATCCTTGTCTTGAAGAAGTTTTTTCAAGTCCTCATAGTGAAAAAGAGACCTCCTCAGTAACCCCCTAAGTCATAGTATTCAAAGTCCATGTTTTGTTCCTATTTTTAGTTATTAATACAAAGAAAAAAAGGGGAAAGTACACCACCTCTCTAAGTCTTAGGTAATATAATGTCTTTTAATCGATCATATAACAGTACAATAATCCTATGAGAAATGCATTTCAATGGACACTGGAACACGCTGGATAAGTCTGCTTATCCTGATGTTCCCTCAACAAACACCAGAAGGACCTACCTCATAGAAATCTAGGACTCTTAAAGTGACAGTTTATAAAAGGACTTGATTTGTTTACAAATTATTTTTCCTGTTTACAAACTGTTTTTCTCTTTACAGATTGTTTTCTCTAATAGCTGGGTTTTTCTCTAAGGGTTAAGTGGGTTAAGGGTTAAGTGGTTTCTTGTTTTTAGAGATAAGTTGTAACTTGTAACCTATAAGTATTATGCCTGTGACATGTTTTCCTGAGTTCTCCCCTAACAGATCCTGCGCATGAATGCTGCAGCTCCAGTGCAAATTAGACCCATGCTGTCTTCTGTCACCTTATCTGCAAAGGGCCCTTGCAGATGAGTGACAGAGAACAGATCACAAATTTTATAAAGACAAGAAGGGTGAGATGTTGCCACATACTAGCTGGTTTGTGCTAGGCAAACTAACCAGCCCCTGTGTTGACTGACAGGGGCCTTACCCAATTACATCTCTCCCAAGGCTGCAGGCATTTCACTGGCCAGAACCTGAAGGGGTGTAGAGATCAGACCAATGAAAATATCCAGACCAGGCTTTTCAAATGCCCTTTATAAAGAAGGGCTTGGGAATAAATGCTCTGTTTGCCACATGAACATCAGGGTGTGTGGTCTCTTTATCTCCAACCCACTAACCCACTTCCCTTCCTTCCCCCCCCACCCCAAGTCAATGTCAGAAAGCTGAAAAAGTAAGTGACCTCAACTGTTCCTCATAACTTATCACAAAGTAGTTGAGAAGGCTCAAGAAGTAAGACACAGTGATTATGTGGATTATTATGATCAGATTTATTGCTAATACAGTATCTAAACATTACTGGTACAGTATTTAAATAACAACTTTATTGTTTATTGCAATGGATTATAGTATCATCAGGTTGTGGTCCCTCCTGTTAAGTCACATGCTTAAGTGAAATCCCCCTGCTTTCTAAACTCAGAAATGTCTAGGTGTGGCTCAGTCCAGTTAGTCTCAGATTTGGTCAATAGTCTATGACTAAAGGGTTATAATATAAGCATTTTCATCTAGAAATGTACAGGGTTGCAGTCTTTGGCCTTACAGAATTCACAATTAGAAACCAAGAAAGCACCTATGGAACTATTTTAGGATTTCATCTCTGTATTTGACTGTGTTGTCCCTAAAGCAGAGTTCTTTTGCCCAGTGTGATGGAGCCAATCAACACACTGAGCTGAGATATTAGATTTTATTACAGTTGTGCAGAAAAGGGTGCCAGGCATCTAACCGAGCTGGCACACCTTTTTGGAAACAGGCAGAGTCTTTTTTACAAAAAGGTAACAAAGAAACAATGATACAGAAACAGGTCACTCTTTCTTATATAACAAAATTCTTAATATACATGTGGTGGTCTTGGTCCAGTTCATAATACTATCATTTACATATATGAATTTCCCTGGGGGTGTTTTTTTTAGCATTATAATCTAAGGTAACTCTACGTTATATTTCCATCCTATAAGCTATGACCAAGTTATTATTTAACTTTATACTCTGTTACAGTTTCTGCTTAAATCTATTTGAACATGGCGCCATCTCACCATGTTGCCTTGGCTGCGCAGTCCCAGCTTGCATGACAGCTCCTGGACCAGGATGGCGTTGGATGCTCCTGGCCTTGGCCGCATGGTCTCGACTGCATGTCTGCTTGCAGCACTGGGATGGTCCCCCCCCACATGGCGGCATGGCCCCTGCTGCCCCACCAGGAAGGGGCCCAGCAGGCCTTCCAGGAAAGGGCATGGTGGCCCCCTTACCACCTCTCCGAGGTGAAAGAAAAAAAATTCCTGCGTTTTTTTCCTCTTTTAAATATGCTATCAAAGAGGCTTTACCAGCTTTTCCAATTGGCTTAGCAGTGGGCCTATTCTCAGAGCCAGCCAGCAATTGGTTTTGCCAGGCATGGAGAAAGCTTTTAGCAGCTCCTCACAGAAAATCCCTTCCATGGCTGGCTTCCTCCCTCCTCACTAAAAATCAAGCCATGAAAAACCACCACACTCGACCATTCACCATCCTTATACCTGTCGTTTGTATGGTCTCTAATAGCTTTATATCCTTCTTATATTGAGGCACCTAAAACTGCACACAGTACTCAAGGTGAGGCCATGCCAATGCACACTAGAGCAGAACAGTCACCTCTCTTGACCATCTGGGGATGCTGTGCCTGATGCACCCCAGGACCTGGTTAGCTCTTTTGGCTGCCAGGGCACACTGTTGACTCATGTTCAACTTGCCATTAACCCAAATCCACAGATCTCTTTCTATGGGGTTGCTCTGCTGCCTCTTGTTTCCCAATTTGTATGTATAACCAGGATTACCACATTCCAGATGGAGAATCTGGCTCTTGCTCTTGTTAAATTTCATATGGTTGATGATTGCACAGCTCTCTAGTCTGTCTAGATCTCTCTGTAATGCCTCTACCCTTGAGAGAGTCCACAACTCCTAATTTAGTATCATTACCAAATTTACCTAATGTTCAGTAGATTCTTGAATCCAGATCATTTATAAAAACAATTAAGAGCACTGGCCCTAAAATTAAGCCCTGAGGAACCCTGCTGGTGTCTGGCTTTCAGCCTGATATAACCCCATTTACTATAACTCTTTGAGCCTGATCCATCAGCCATTTGCTCACACAACCTATTATGGACTTGTCTAGTTTTAGGCTGGACATTTTTTCCAGAAGCAAACAGTGAAAAATGGTATCAAAAGCTTTGCTAAAATCCAAAATACCCCACATCTACTGGCTTCCCTAGGTCAACTAGATAGGTGACCTTGTCATGAAAGGTGTCTTGGTTTGAGACAATTTAGAGGAGAACACTCTGGAATGAGTTATCTCTCTTTAGGGTTCCAACAATCCCTTTCCACCAATAACGGACTGTCCTGGGGTGACTATATGATGCTGTATCCCCTGTCATCTGCTCTATGACCAGACATGAGTCCTGTAGCTTTAAGTTCAAAGGGGGGATGTAGTGGTGTCGGAACCCAGGACATTCCTCTGACTGTCCTGGATGGCTCGAGACCCTGGCAAGGGGCTCAGAGACCTTGGCACAGAGTCAAAGATACCTGTGCCTTCGATTTTAACCCATGGAAACAATTACCAACTTTGTGTGAAGATTTACAAGCCACGAGAGTTTGAATAGAATGATAGTTAATTTGTCACAGGGTGAAAAAGTAGAATTTTGGGGATTTAGAATGGGGGTTCAAGAGGCAAGATGGAGGAATCTGGGCATGTCCTGTCTTTCTTCTTCTTGTCCTCCATCTTCTGCTGTGATGGTGACACTTCTGGATTGGTTTAGAGTAGAGACAGACTGTCTAACATAGGTGATAGGTATTGGAAAATTATTGCAAATAAAGTATACGTAGTTTTAGTATAAAAAACTAACACCCCGCCAAGGGCAGTCAGTGTGCCAGGAACCGACCTGCCAGGCAGACCTCAGCAGGTCGGAGAAAGAATGTATTAGATAAGAGAAAATAAACAACCTTGAAAACCAGAACCGAGGAATCTCAACTTCTTCGGTCGCGGGGCTGGGAAAAAAGACTCTTTAATACATCGGGAGCCATTTCAGCAACACAAAACCCGAGATAGTGGTTTTGATTCGCAAATTTGAGATTTTCCTGGCCAATGCACCGATTAATGTGGTATGTCTACCACTGGCCAAATGCCAGTGCACCCACTAGAATATACTTATTTCCTGCTGTGAGATAGGATTAGGAGGAAGGCAAAGTAGGCTGAAAAGTTGAAAAAGGTATAAAGAAATGTTCACTAACAGTAACTAAAAGAATAATAAGAATCAGAATAAAACCTTTAGAACACTTCTCCTCCCCTACAACCTTTTCTTTCCCACTAAGAATATAGAGAAACAATTCAGTCAGTTTATCACTTCTAGAATAGTCTTTCTTCATTTCACTTAGGAGAAGAGTCCCTCTTGTCAATTTATGGAGACTTCTCCACAAGAAAACAGTTCTCTTGTGGCTTTTAATTTCCACAAATAGCAGCTGCCTGAAAAATCTGCAATCCTGAAGTCCTGTCTATTTTTCACAGCTTTTCCCACAGTTGCGTTTATGGGCCATGTCAACTTATGGGGTACTATTTTAAAGATGAGCTGTTCAAGAGCAAAGGTTCTCTTTATCTATCTCTGAGATCATCTTCATCTTTGAGAACAGAGATCTTCTTCTTTCCTCCCTGGGGCAAAGAGTCTTAACCACTCTTCTCTCTCTCTCTCTGTTAAACTTCTCATGGGATCACAGCTACCTAACATCTGCTTGCTTTAGCTTTGCTCGTATCTACAATTTGAACATGTCATCTCCCCATATTTTCATGAGTTACAGGAAAAAAAATCTGATGTATCAATTACATTCTTCTCCACAGCTTTACAAGAGGATTTCAGCCCCAAGATCAAAGCATCTCCTCATCCTTCCCATCTGGGACTTGACTCTTTCTTGACTGACCTTTGTTTTTTCATGTTGTTCCTCTACGTATTCTCACTCTGTCCTTTTCTCTCACCCGAGGGAAGATTGAAGGTCTGAAAGTCTTATCCGTGCACTGAAAGTGTTAATATCTCATCCAGGCCTGCAGATGGTCACGTGATTTCAGCCAGGCAGTGGTGGAGCTGCTTATGTAGAAGATTTCTTCAGCGGCTGCACTCGGGGGGGGATGGGGGGGGGGGGTGGGTGGGGCTAGGATCTCAGCAGCCAGGCTTGAACACAGCAGCAGAATGCCGGAGGCCGATGGCTTCCCCACCACATGCCGGTGGTTGCAGATGAACCTCAACAGCAGCAGAATCTTGGCCAAGCTGGCCCGGCCCAGGGCTGCTCCCAGGACCCGGCAGACCCCGTCTCTGCCTGGGCTGCCAGTGGGGCAGGGCTTAGTAGCAGCAAGATGTTAGAATCTGCAGCTGTGGCCTGACTTGGCCTTGACCCCATGGCCTCCCCTGCCCTCCAGCCAATGGGGCCCGGCCCCATGGCAGAGCCAGCCAGCCTGGCCCAGCCAAGACGGGGTGGCCTGGTCAGCCTTGTTACCTGCTCTCAGGCCAGAAGAGAAAGAGAGAATTCCCGGGATTTTTAGTTTTTAGCATGTGTGTTCACAGAAGTGTGTACAGTTTTCTAGTGGTTTAACAAAGTGTCAGTATTCAAAATGACTCACTGATTGGTTTTATCAGGCACAGAGGAAGCTGTCAGCAGCTCCTTTCAAAAGAAACTCACTTCTGTGGTGGTTCCAATAATAAAACCAGCACGGGGGGAAGGCGGTGGAATTCTTTCAGTGCCTGTATTCAAAACACAGATAACTCACTTGTCTTTTCCAGCTCTCTCGGCTTTTTTTCTCCAGAGAGAGATATGGAGTTTTTCTTTGCTTTTTAGCTAGTTTTTTTAGTTAGCTGAGGCAAGAAGTTTTTCCTTGGACTGTGGCTTCTTCTTCTGAAACTGTGCACCTTATTTCTGGTCTGAAACACCAGAACGTCGCCAGAGGGCCTTCCCACACTGGCCTGGAGGCCAACTCTGGATCCCAGAGAGAGCTGAGCCACACCTACAAAAAGGACTCGGAATCTACAAGCTCTTCTCTGCAGAGAGAGGTTTTATTACTTAACATTATTCATTCTTTCTCATGCCTGTGAGCACCCTGCTTGTGAAATAAACAGGTTTTTCACTTTCCTCCAAGGAAAATTCTTTCCAAACCTGGGTGGAGGAGGGGTTGCTGAAACTTGACTTCTATTAGAGGACATGTTCATTGCAGGATGTTTCCTCCCAATTTGTCTCAAACAAAGACAGGGATGAATACTAATATACATAAAAGTGGACAAATAACTGTTTATTAACAAAGAAAATGCCAACAAGCAGGGGGGAAAAAAGTAAATAACCACTAGATATCAAACTGCTAAATCCCACAACCCCACTGGTACAAAGAAAGACCCAAAATGCTAGAAATACCCGTTCCCGATACAGGGCCTTTCAGGGACAACCTTGGGCTTTGCAGGACAAAAGGCACAAGAATGCATCACATTACCCTTGGGAAGGCAGGAGTCTCATGCAGCAGTTCCAGCAGCAGCTGAAGAAGCTTCCCCACTCCAAGGCACAGCAGAGCGGGCATGGCAGGTGAAGCAGCTGGGCTGGAGCTACTCAGCGTTTCATCTCCCTGGCTCCGCATGGTCGGACAGTGACTCGGGCTGGAGCAGGGCCACTCTGCTCCACTTTTGTCAACACAATGCTCCTGGCTTTGGACAGGCAGATGTGGAATTCTCCCTTAAGGCAGCTCAAAGACGAGACCAAGCAGCCAGTGGCACAAATACCACGCTGTGAAAAAAGCTGTGGAAAACCTGTGCAGAAAAATTTTTTAAATGCCCACACATAGGAACACCACCCCCCCCCCCCCCGCCACCCCAAGGTCCCCAGTTGCCAGGTCTTAAAGATACAGTAACAATTTTTAAGGGTGCAGATTGATATGGAATACAATGACATTATGAACCAACTCAGGACAAAAGGAAATTACGTTAATTAAGCAGGACTTTCCCATCATGAACTCATGATGGCTGTTACCAATGACTGCATTGTCTCTCAAGTGTTTTTCAATAACTGCCAGAATAACCTTCTCCATAATTTTGCTAGGCACTGAAGTGAGACTGACAGGCCTATACTTACCAGGGTCATATCTCTTGTCCTTGAAAATTGGGACAATGTTACCTAGCGTCCAGTCAACTGGGACCTCTCCCGCTTCCCAAGACCATGTGAAAATCACTGAGAGAGGTTTTGCAATTATATGAGCCAGATCTTTGAGCATTCTTGTATGAACCCCATCAGGGCCCATAGACTTACAGGGATCTAGCTGAAGCAGCAGATCCTGCAGTTTCACTATTGACTGGGAGTTTGTCATTCTCGCACCTGTGGTCCTCCAGCTCAGGGCTCTGGGGGTTCCAGAGGCCATCATTGGTATTGATGAGAGAGGTGAAGAAAGCAGTAAATGTCTCTGCTTTGTCTGTGTGCCTGTTTGTGAGGTGACTGAATTCATCAAGCCACAGACCAATGTTATCTCTGATTCTCCTTTTGCTGTTAACATATTTAAAAGCCCTTTTTGCTGTCCTTCACAGTGTTGGCCATCTTGAACCCTAATGGTGCTTTGTCCACACAAATTTCTCCCTACAGTGCTGAATAGCATCTCTATAGTCCTCCCATGTTACCTGTCCTTGCTTCCAGTGCTCATACACTTTCCTTTTCCACCTAAGTTCTAGGATGAGATCCCTGCTCAGCCAAGCTGGCCTTTTGCCTTGCTTGCTTGACTTATGACACTTTTGAATTTCTTGCTCCTGTGCTCTTAAGAGATGGCTCTTAAAAAGTGATGAGCACTGATGGACCGCAGAACCTTCAAAAACATTTTCCCAGGGAACCTTACTAACTGGGTTCCTGAGTAGCACCAAAATAGGATTCTGTAGTCCTACAGAGGATCTTCCAGATTTTGAATAGGAGGTGGCATTATTTTCCAGGTCTTGTAAACTACCCTGTATTGCAACAGCATTATATTTTTTTTTTATTCATCTTGAAAGCCACTAAATCTGATTCATGTCTAGAACTATCTGCAGATTGTTATCTGTCCTGTACTTATGCAGCACAATATTTCCTATAACCAAATCAACCTTAAACATAATTTTTCCCTGATGTACACGTGTTAAATTTTTGGTGGTCTTCCATTAACTTTCATCTTTCTAGCTCTGCTGTCTTGGATTTTGGTTTCTTTCCATATATAATTCTTTGTGCTGCCTGGGTTTGGTTCAGTTTATTTAGTGATTGCGCTCATTGATCTATTTCTTTCTAAAGAATGGTCAGAATGGAGACCAGCTGGCTGAGGAAAGGCTAGATCATTTAGTGCTAACTTGGTTATTAGATGAGCTTTCTTATTATTCTGTTGGGAGCTGCTTATCTGAGTCTGAAGTGGTATACATATGTGGACTTAAGATAAATTTAAATTTTTGTTAATCTCAGTAGAGGTCTTAAACTATCATTTGAAAACCCTGTCCCCAAATGGTAGTGAACTTAAGATACTTTATTGGTATCTTTCCCTTGAATTAGCTAAATATATGAATTGACTGAAGCTTCAAATGTATTTAAAGTAACTTTTTGATCACCATATAGCCATGCCGCGCTGCTGTGTCGAAAGCACTTCCCTCCCGTCCGAGCGGGGGGGGAAGGCGGCCGGGGCTAGCTCAGAGCACAGCAGCAGCTAGCAGCGAGGGGCACTACCGGGATCCTTCAGGGACGTCCGGGCAGGCTTCGGCAGGACAACAGCAACAGTATCGAAAAGAAGCGGCAAGGCGGAGAAGCTGAGAGAAAAGAGGGTCTTAACACGCCCGGTGTAGCCCAGTGGTTTTAATGTATCATTCCTCCACCGCGTCCAGGCGGGAAAAGACGCCACTGCGTCCAGGTGGGAAAAGACGGGACAAAAGGGGGAGAAGCAGTATATAAAAGGGTGTACAATAACCAATCGGGAGAAACTGAGGAGGGGAATTCAACGTGACTGACAGGGGTGGCAACAAGTGATACACGAACGAAGGAGGGGCTCAGGGCACCTGCCCAATCACCCCCTGTGGAAGGGAGAAGTTTCTGGAAGGATGGGGGGGTTTCAGGAGATGAACGGGACTCTGGAGGAGGGGAAAGGGGCAGTTGCCAGGGGAACGGGGGTGGAGACAAGGGCTTGGCAGCGAGCCCAGACAGGGAGAACACCATTCGAGGGAAAGGGGGGACCAGGACTGAACCATCGAACTGGGTATAGGGGGGTAACTGGGGGAAGCATCACAAAACAATACAAAACAGGGAAGATAACTCAATTGGGAACTGAACACACACCACAACATCTCACTCTTTTTGTTTTAGAAAAAACAAAATTAAAATTGAGTCTTTAAAAGCTGATTTCGGAGCTCGTCGATGCTTGGTCGCGGGCATCGTCGGTGGGTCTGGAGACTGCAAACCATTGAGGAATGGGTGAGATTGAAAGAGGTTGCATCTCCTCATAATAGAAAGTCTCTTGGTTAGAGCTCGTAGCAGGAGGGAGGGAGACGTGGTTCACTTGTGGTGCGGCGGTGGACAGAAGACAGAGGAGCAGTTCATAAATCATTGAGAAACTCAAAATGACACACAAAAGGTTAAAAATGATAAGAATAACTGAGCAATAGAACTTAAACTGGCGAATCGGGTTCTAACTGAAACAAACGAAGAAAATAAGTTAAAACCGAGGGCTCTGGGGTGGATGGTTCAGCCTGGGGGACACAGGACACGACATGGACTTTGCGCTTTCTCCTCAGGGCGGACTGGGTCACCTGAGGGGTGATGCTTGGTTTGCGTGCCTTCCCTGGGAGAAAGGGTTTTACCCACTTTGAGGGGACCCATTTGAGCCCGGCAGGGGTGGACACGCGTGCGTAACCACGACCCCATGTTACCAGGTCAAATGGCCCCTCAACCTTCCAGGTTTCAGGGTCGGAGATGGTGAGGGTGTCTGTGAGGTGCAACTTGAAAGGGAAGGCACACAAAGCAGATGTTATCATTGACAAAGTCTCATTTGGTGAAGTTGTCGTGTCCAGTGATGATAACTTATTGGGTGGGTTGGAATGGGTAAGGGTGTGGGAATGGGGTCCCCTCCCTGGATTTTTGGGGCTGATGTTAAAACTTCCCGCCTCATTTTTATCCTTGCGCAGGAGGGAACTGCGCTCGGAATTCAGTTTTTTTGTTGGTTGTCTTTGGATGCTGTCTGCTCCTTGCAGAACTGGAAAAACTGTTTCCGCAAGGGGCAGTCAGGCATCCAGTGTTCTGGGTCGCCACACAGATGGCAGTGTCCTTGGTTGGGCCTCTTGCTTTTGGGTGACGTCGGCTGCTGCTGGGCGGCCATCACATCGCTGTCGAAATTTGTTGATTCTGCAAATGACACGTGACGGCTTGGAGGTGGAGTTTTTGGATCCTCCTTGGCGAGGGATGGTGCCTTTTTCTGGCAAGCTTCGATCATTGATTGGATGGTTGGAGGAGGATCGACGGGAAGGCTGAGGATGACTGCTTTGCAGACAGCATTAGCATTGGCATTAGCCAATTCTGTTAGGATCCTGAGTCGAGTGCTCTCCGCTTGGACTTGATGGTCGATTGCCCTGCGGAGATGCTCAGCAAAAACAATGAAAGGTTCCCCTGGCCCCTGATGAATTTTGGTGAAAGTGGGCTCTTGAGCAGTGGGGCGGAGCGCTAAGAATGCCCGTTCGGCCATCCTTGCACTCTCCCGAAGCGCTTGACGGGGGATTTCTCTAGCTTGAAAAGCTCCGTCGGCCCAATTCCCAAGACCGACTAATAGGTCGGTGCAAACCGTTTCACCACCGAGGGTTGTGGCAGTTTGGGGATTCTCCCACAATTGTGGAAGAATGTCCCTGATTCCCTTTTTCCATGCCTCCTCCCACACTAAGAATTCGGTGGGGTTGAGGAGGCATGAAAAAAGCGTCCGCAAGTCGGCGGGTACAACATCAGATTCTAATAAAGAGGCCCGAAGGAGTCCCCGGAAGTATTCACTCTCCCGGGAAAACTCTCTTTGGGCCTTGCACAACTCCCTAATGGTGGAATGGGGGAATGGGGTCCATTGCACTCGGGAGGGCCCTACGCTTTCTTGGTGGTAAGAAACAGGAGCGGCAGTTATTAAAGATGGCACAGTAAAATCCGAATCATCTTGATTTCTACTCCTGGAAGTCGGGGTGTGGGAACTGGGAGGCGGGGCGTGGGAACCCGGAAGCCAAGGGGCGGGGTCAGGTGTGGGAACCAGGGCGGAGCTAGGAGGTGGAGCTGATGGAGTTGGCTCCGCCTGAGGGACGTGTTCAAAAGGTGGGGCTTGGGAAGGAGGAGGGGAAAGGGGTGTGTAGGAAGGCGGGGGATTGGGAGAAGAATTAACATAATTAGGGGCAGGGTTATAGGAATGGGTAGGGGAGGAGAAAGGGTTGGCGGGAGAAAGGAAAGGATTATGGGGAGAAGAAAAACTGATGGCGGGAAAAGCCATGCAGTTGCCGCCATTTTGGGCTCCATGGGAGCCATATTGTGAAGAGGTCTGGGGGCTGCTGCCCTCTGAAACTGCAAATCTAACTTTGGGATGTACAACTGGGGACTCGGGGGAAAAGGAATCGGGGGATTGGAGAGAGCTCTCCGAAGTCTGGCCAGGACTTTGGAGGCGGGGGGGTCAGGGAACCCTGAGGAGAGCCCGGCGGGTGGTAGGAAGCCGGCGCGGTGCTCTCGCGGGCTGCTCTCCTAAGGGTTCTGCTATTCTCAGGGAGAGAAGGGGTGGGACAAGGGTCTGGAACACGGGGGTAGGGAGAACACGAATGGGGGGGGTGGTTGTTCCTTCAATTTCTGTTTTTCTCTTAGAGCTGTAATGATTTGGAAGGTCCAATAAACTAAATTTTTGTTTTTTGATCTCCCTTTGGATTCGAATTGTGCTAATTTGTCTCCAACTGAATTCCAGAATTTTATTTTATTAACTAAATCCTGGGAGATCTCTGGAAATTGAATGAACAACCATATGATTAAATCTTTTAACTCCCGCTTAACAATTTTAACTTTTCTCTCTACAAGGGTACCCACAACTTGGTAATAAACTCTTTTCTGGGGGACAGAGAGTTTGCAACCCATCTCTGCCCCTCAAAAACGAACCTTCGGAGTGAACCAAAAAAAAAGCCCTAACAAAAAACCCCAACCGCTAGCCCCAACCTCACCAAGCCCAGGGCGAAACCTCGACTCGACCGGATGAAACCGGGAGATAAGGCAGGGGGCAACTCTCGAAGTTGGGAAGCTGGAGTTACTCACCCCTTACTAGCGGGAAAGTGGGGAAAAAACTCCGAAGTCCGCGGCTTCGATCCCGGATCGGCTCCTGGGTGCGGGGAGGTGTCGATCCGATCCCTGTCTGGAGCCCTACCCCTAAAACTGGGTCTGCTCCCGAGCAGGGTAGTTTAACGACCACGGAGCAAGCGGCAGACGACGAAGAGGAGGCAAAACTCCTCTCGAGGCTGCTGACTCCTGCCGCGGGGCGAGGGGGTCTTCTCTTGCCGCACGGTGGGCGCCAAACTGCTGCGCTGCTGTGTCGAAAGCACTTCCGTCCGAGCGGGGGGGGAAGGCGGCCGGGGCTAGCTCAGAGCACAGCAGCAGCTAGCAGCGAGGGGCACTACCGGGATCCTTCAGGGACGTCCGGGCAGCGCTTCGGCAGGACAACAGCAACAGTATCGAAAAGAAGCGGCAAGGCGGAGAAGCCGAGAGAAAAGAGGGTCTTAACACGCCCGGTGTAGCCCAGTGGTTTTAATGTATCATTCCTCCACCGCGTCCAGGTGGGAAAAGACGCCACTGCGTCCAGGTGGGAAAAGACGGGACAAAAGGGGGAGAAGCAGTATATAAAAGGGTGTACAATAACCAATCGGGAGAAACTGAGGAGGGGAATTCAACGTGACTGACAGGGGTGGCAACAAGTGATACACGAACGAAGGAGGGGCTCAGGGCACCTGCCCAATCACCCCCTGTGGAAGGGAGAAGTTTCTGGAAGGATGGGGGGGTTTCAGGAGATGAACGGGACTCTGGAGGAGGGGAAAGGGGCAGTTGCCAGGGGAACGGGGGTGGAGACAAGGGCTTGGCAGCGAGCCCAGACAGGGAGAACACCATTCGAGGGAAAGGGGGGACCAGGACTGAACCATCGAACTGGGTATAGGGGGGTAACTGGGGGAAGCATCACAAAACAATACAAAACAGGGAAGATAACTCAATTGGGAACTGAACACACACCACAACATAGCCAGATTGGCAACCCGGGCTGTTCTGAAATGTCTAAAGAATGCCTGAAAATTACATGGCAAAATGCAAATAAGCAGAGCATTGCCTCATGGGTGCAGTGCAATGGGGACATACACAAAAACAACACAAACAAAACCACATACAACTGAAAAAATCACAACACCCCCCCCAACAACAAAAACCATATTGAAAAGCACTAACTCAGTATCATATAGCATGAAAAGCTTGTGACACTACTGCTAAGCTGTTAAGAGTATGTCAGTCAATATATTTGTAATGCTATTTAATGAAAGGCAATGTATATGGTTGAAGTAAACTTGGTACCAAGTCTAATGCTGAGTCTTGAGGGGACTGGAACTAAGATACCAGACTCAACACACAATCGGCCATGCAGTAGATAATGGGTCTCATTTCTATAAACAAGTGGGATTCGAGTAGTAAACTTAAAGGTGTTATTAATTCACTTTGTGACAACAACTGTGGTAGATCATTTTGATACTTTAATTTCATAGAAATGAAGGGAATTTTGGTGCTTGTAACTGACAGAATGACACATGATGAAACAAAGGGCTAAGCCAAAAAGCTTAAAACAATAAGACTTGGGACATCTCTTGCATATTTAATTCAATGCCCACTTGCCTTTATTGGAAGCTTTGAAGGTAATCATCCTAATATAATTTCTATTGTAAAAGAATAATTTTTTTTTCTCTCTCTGAAAACAAAGCATGAAAGTATGCATCTGCTGTCTCTTTAGTGTCATCTAGGTGAATGGACTTGCTGCAGAGTAATCAAAATCTGGTGTCTTGAACATATGTTTTAAATGGGAGAGGAGGAAGAAAGGTTTAATATTTATTGTTATGAACATGAGCGTTAGAACATATTGGTGTTTGGGAGGAGGGGAATAGGGAGAGAGTTGTTCATCTTTCTTCCCCCTGATAACCTGAAATAACTTCTATTACCTTAAAATTGCTGGTTTGAGTAAGCAAGTATAGATGGGGCTGCTCAGCTGATATGTAATACTTGCACTGATATGTCTTTTTATTTTAGGAACTCTTAAAACATATGACCTTGCTCATCATTTAATGTTACTAATTTTTCTAAGTGCACTTATTACTGGACCATGTATACTTCCTGAAAGAAGACTTCAGGGCAAAGCCAGTGAATTGGCAGTTTCTTTTGAATACATAAGTATATGTTGCAGCAAACCTTAATGCTGTTGAATGTGCTTTGAGCCTTTTGAGGGGAGAGCTGTGCTATATGCATATCTTTTTCCTTTCTGTATCTGAGACTAGGTGTTATGTCTAAATACTTAAGTGTTAAGATAATTTTTCTATTTAGCATTTTGTTTCTATCATGTTAGACTTGTTCTTGACCTACAGACTAATATGAGAATTAAAGAATCAGGTACGTCTAGTCTTTGTAAACTGATTCATGCTTTCATTTAACTTTTCTAAATGTTGGTACATCCATTGCGTTTTATATATTTGACCAGACTGAGCTTCATTTCTAAACAAACATCATTTTGATGCAAATAGAAAGGACTGTTTTTATGAAACCTCAACCCTGGCCACCTTTAGGAATTTGAGGTTATATCAGGAACATGACAAAAAAGATGCATGTTCCCCTAAGGCTCAGTACTAGTGCCAGTTCTAATATATTGAACGATTATCTATATGAGGGGATCAAGTGAACCCTCGGTAAGTTTGCAGTAACACCAAGTGTAGTGGGTATGTTGATCTGCTGAAGGGTATGAAGGGTCTACAGAGGGATCTGGACAGGCTATATTGATGGGCCAAGGCAAATTTTCTGAGATTCAACAAGGTGCATTGCTGGGTCCTGCACTCAGGTCACAGCAACCCCTGTAATGCCACAGACTTGGGGAAAAATGTCGGAAGGCTGACTGGTGGGAAAGGACCTTGGGGTGTTGGTTGACAGTCAGGTTAACATGAGCCAGCGTGTGCCCAGTTGGCCAAGAAGGCCAATGACATCTTGGCCTGTATCAGCAATAGTGTGGTGAGCAGGACCAGGGAAGTGATTGTCACCCTGTACTTGGCACTGGTGAGGCCACACCTCAAATACTGTGTTCAGTTCTGGGTCCCTCACGACAATAAGAACATTGAGGTGCTGGAGTGAGTCCAGAGAAAGGCAGTGAAGCTGGTGAAAGGACAAGAGTACAAGTCTTAAGAGAGAACAAGTCTTATGATAAGCATCTGAGGGAACTGGAGTTGTTCAGTCTGGAGATAAGGAGGCTGAGGGGAGACCTTATCAGTCTCTGCAACTACATAAAAGGACATTTTTGCAAAGGGTAGGGTCAGTCTCTTCTCCCAGGAAACAAGTGACAGCACAAGAGGAAAGGGCCTCAAGTTGCACCAGGGGATGTTTAGATTGGATATTAAGAAAATTTTCTTCACTGAAAGGATGGTGAGGCATTTGAACAGGCTGCTCAGGGAAGTGGTGGAATTACCATCACTGGAAGTTTACAAAAATGTGTGGATGTGGCACTTGGGGACATGGTTTAGTGATGAAGATGGAGGGTAGTGTTAGGTAAACAGTTGGACTTGATGGTCTTAGAGGTCTTTTCCAACCTTAAGGATTCTATGTCCCAGCGATTCCCTTATTTCATATAACGTTTCTTGTTCAACTCTAATTGGTGCAGTGAGTCTTCTTTGGTATTTGGGGAGTTTTAAGGGAAGTGGGTGTTGAGACCTGATAAAAATAAGGACTACAGCAGGAAGGAAGTAGGAAGAATTGAGAATACATTTTGAAAGCCAAGAAAAATTAATTAGATTTGATGAGGTGCGAGATGCAAACAAGCACTGTTAAGAGCAAAACTCTTGTCTGTTCCCCTCCTTTTTCCCCCTAAATTATTCTTCTGAAAATGTAGTTTAAACTGAATTATGTGTTATAATAATTTTTCTTAGGGTGTAAGATCAGTTTTTCTTAAATCCTGTCAGATATAACATGGACTTTTTGATCTTTGACAATTCTGACTTTATGCTTCAGTGCTTGCTACATATTGCATACTCTGGGATATGCTAAGCATTTAATGGATTTCTATTCTCATGGCTAGGTGAATATCTGAGGATTGAGTAGAGAGGAAAAAAATCCCCACCCTGTGGCCACATTTCTCCTCACAGAGAAAAGCAAGGCATAACTTCCCAAGGATATTACTGGAAATCGCAGCAAGGAACCTCAGAGAAAGAAAAAACAATTCTTATCTCATTTACTGCTCCTCTTGTTGGTCACAAGTGGAATGCATTGTGGAAGATTGTTTACCTGAAGGGAATTGGTAATTGGATTCTGGTGTGATTGTTTTGATTCATTGATCAAGTGTGTGTGTGTGTGTGTGTGTGTGTGTTGGAACTGTTGCCTGACAGTCACGAGACTCTGGGCAGTTGAGTTGAGTGCTTGTGCAGATTCAGTTTAGATGTAGTGTAATATAGTATAATAAAATAATTATTTAGCCTTCTGATATCATGGAGTCAGATGTATAATTTCTCCCTTCGTTGGGGTTGCCCTGCTTTTACTATACCCACCCTATTTCTGTATGTGGCAGTGACAAGATAATGTTTAAGTGCAGCAGGTAAACTTTAGTGCATTGGTAGCTGAGGCCAGAACATCAGTGCCTTTCCTGATAGTGTCTAACAACAGAATGGAGATTTCTGGTTCTTGTGTAGATCTTGCTTGTCCCCCTCCTGACAGCCTAGATTCACAGGAGGGAGAAATAGCCCTCTTCCAGTCTTGCTATAGCCTGGCTGCCCAGTTGTACAAGCTTCTTTTAGATTTATTATTAAGTCAGTATATAGAGCAAAGTGGTATTGTCACATTGGGTTTTGGCACCTTTGCTCAGGAAAGAGTTTTATTCTGTAAATCACACTTTCCCACAGCAGTTCCTGAGCCTGAGAAGCAGAACTTTCTCTGTCAGCTTGAGTGTCCTTTTGCTCAATGTCCTAGCTCTTCTTCATTCTCCTTCCTCTCAAGGGAGTGCTTGACCCTTTCTATTCAGCTTGTATGAAATCTTAAGATTTAAAGACACCAAATAATATTTGGTGAATAGTTTTCCTGTGCACATTAACAGTTAAAGGGAATTCATGGAAAAAACAGTATACATCCATGTAATTAAACCTAAGTGTGAACTGTGTAGATAAAGATTCTCAAAGGCCAGTCATTTGCCTTTGGTTGCCTCTTTGTCAATCTGCCGCTCTCTCGTCTCTCTCTGCTCTTCTCTTCTCTTCGCGTTCTTCTCTTCTCTGTCTCTTCTCTTCTCTTCTCTTCTCTCTGCTCGTTCTCCTGTCTCGTTCTCTTCTCGTGCGTCTCGCTATCTCTCTCTTCTCGTTCTCTTCTCTTGCGCGGCGTCTTCTCTTCTCTTCCTCGTTCTCTTCTCTTCGTCTCTCTCTCTGCTCTCTCTCTCCCTCGCGCTCTCCTACTCTCTCTGCTCTCGCTCTCGCTCTCCTCTGCCTCTCCTCTCCCTACCTCTCACTCTCCTCTCCTCTCCTCCCTCTCCTCTTCTCGTTCTCTTCCTCTCTTCTCTCTCTGCAATATTTTGTCTTATTTGTACTACTTCTTGTCCCTTTCCCTTTCTTTAGAAAGCAGTATGTGGTTCCAGGGCTTATTAACCTGTGTACCACTCTAGCTCATGCAGCTATTAAAGGTGCTTATTGTCTGCAGGCAACACACAGTAAATTAGGAAAAATGTATGGTGTTTGAGAACTAAACACCCAAAAGATGTTACTTAGATTGAATGAATGAGTAGAGCAGTTATGATAATTTTAGTGCTGTATCATTATAACTTTTATTTTTCAGTTGTCTGATTTTTCATTGCAGAATTCCTATTTTTTTCCTCCTGTGCATGTAGTATGTTTATTTACTGTGAAGTTGCAACATTTATCACTGCTGCAGGAAAAATATGTTTACATTTCTTTACCTGTTATTGCAGTTGCAAAGAAAGGTCAGGTTAGAAGCTTTCTTGCTCTCTCTAAGTAGTCTCCTGCACTGTTTGAGAGGGCTGTAGGCAGGGAAATCATCATCCATCTACTGTAACCTGTATTGTGAAATTTCGGTCTCTACCTTCCTGATAATTGCCTTGCTTTTGAAACTATCTGTTGTCAGATCCTTTAGAACAATTGAAAAAATAAAACCTACAGATGCATGTTAAAGATAAAATTAACTTCAATCCACAGAAATGCATCCTGGAATGCCCTACCTGTAGGGTCTGTTTTTTCTGTCTACAGCAATCCCTAGGTAGCCCTTCTGTGGCTCATCTTCATTCTTGAAACTTCTGCAGCAAGTCTAAAAATTGCTCTTGGAACACTGGTGTTTGATAGAGCTTTTTTGCTTAGTATCCGCCAAGTCTTTCATAGTACCTTCCACCTCTTTCATTTTGTGTTGCTACTTTTTTTTACAGTATTGTTTTTATAACATATTATGGTTTGATCTCATAGATGTTTTGGTAAGATTTTTCCCAAATACTGCAGAAAACATTATTAGAGTCACTGTATCCTAAAGTCTGTTTTAATACTTCCTAGGGTGAGCTGTATGTCTTGAAGGTGCTGCCTGCTGCTTGTGTTATGTAAAATAATAAATAATTTATAATGCTAACTGAAAATATCTGTTTTGGTGGACAAATATACATGGAAGTGCTTGACAGGCACTTTATTGAGACATAATGAAAATAATGCCTTAAAAATATGGCAAAAAATATGAGCTTTTTTTTTAAGTGAGGGAGCTTTTCAGTGAGTCTTTGTTTACTCCAGTGTATTATTTACCCACTTTAGGAAATCCTTAACTGGTGGATTAGTGTGAGCCATAATGGAGGTCTGCACTATGATTCTGTGAATACTTAGCTATTTTATTAAAAGCAGTTTTTCTGATGTCCTGGTTTAGGGCAAATTTAGGAGAAAACCTCCAAAAGGGGGCCCCTCCAGAAAGCAAACCCACACGGCCCCTCCCCCCAACCGGTTCAGGAAGGATTCCTCGGAGAGAAGTGGAAAGAACCTGTTTAACAGGCAAAGCACTCCCCAGCACACAAAATGAACAATACCGGATGACAACACTCTTTCACCATTCTGAAAAAGATGACAAATTCAGAAAGTCTCTCCTGGGGTGATCACTCTGTTATCAGTCCCTCTGGCGCTGGGGTAGCTGCTGCAGGCCACAAGGTGCAAACTCTCAGTGTTTCCCAGGTCCCAGTCCAGAGCAGGTTCGAGTAGGTCCAAAAAGGAAAGGAGAAAACAGTCCAGGAAGAAATGTGGACTGTTTAGCTAAACTAACTAATGAGCAGAAGCAAAAAGCAAGAGCAAAGCAGGAGCAAAGCAGAAGCAAGAGCGAGAGCAAAGCGAAAAGCCAGGCAAAAAGCAAAAGCAGCACTATGTACTGTCCCATCTCTGTGTCCCGCCAGCCATGGGGGAGCAGCTGATAAGAAACCAAAACAAAACTTTCACTCTTCAGAGCCAGTCTTGAAAGCACAGAACATAATATGCAGCATAAACAGAACACACGAATGGGGATACAAGCATCATAACGTCACCCTAGGACACTGATGTACTGCCTTGTTGCTGATATCAGCACCTGCTTGTCACCGACATGTTTTATGAAAAATCCTTTCCTTAGGATTTTTCCCTCCTGAGAAGCTGAGAGGCCTCAAGAAATAACTGTAAACAATGATTATCTGCTGCTGTGGAATGCACCAGGTGGATCTGTGATTGGTGTTATCTGGTTGTTTCCAATTAATGGCCAATCACAGTTCACCTGGCAAGACTGTCTTGGTCAGAGACAAGCCTTTGTTATTCATTCCTTTTCTATTCTTAGCTTAGCCTTCTGATGAAATCCTTTCCTCTATTCTTTTAGTATAGTTTTAATATATTATACATCATAAAATAATAAATCAAGCCTTCTGATACATGGAGTCAGCTTTCTCGTCTCTTCCCTCATCCTGGGACCCCTGTGAACGATACCACACCTGCTCAAGAATAACAGGAAGCTTTGGATCATGTGGCCCTTTCCTCTTCTCTATCATAATGAAAATAAGTTTCAAAGGACTAATGGATTTCATGCACCGCCTTAGAAAGCTGAAGGTGTTTCAATGTACTAAGAAATGCCAGCTTTGTCCGTAGCTTTCAAGCTATGATGTATGCATGGAATTTAAAGAACTGCATCTATATACTCAAAATGGTAATATAACATTAGTGCTTGATGCTATGAATTGATACAACTTTTGCAAATTATTTTGTTTTCAAGAAGAGACTGCTGGCTTCTATCATCTGCACTCTACCTGCTTTTCCAATTTTTATATGGGAAATGAAAAATTATTTAAACAGAAGCTTGTGTCCGCATTCCTCTTGTCAATGTAATTGAGTATTTCTGCAGTGAAAAAAAAATTACAATCTGCTTTATGAGACAAATGCAGCAGTGACCTGCTCTTTATGGTAGTAGAACAGTGGGGTTTTGCATGATGTATGTTTTCATGCTTGTAATAATCTGCTTGCATGTGTCTGTTGAGAGCAGGATGACTTGTCTCTGACATCAGTTATAAAGCAATGCTTTTTTTCTGATTCTTCTGACAAATAAGTATTCTTGATGGAGTTTTTTTTTTTTTTTTTCCTTTGGCTGCTAAACCATAATTATCTGAGACAGTTTTGTGAATATGATCTGTAAGGGCACACACTTCAGATTTGTGTTGTGTGCTGCTTAGTCTGCTGTATTTGCACCTTGGTTGCACATAGTTAAAACTGCCTAAATGCTTTTTGTGTAGGTGTCCTGGGGTGACTGTATGGTCGGGTATCCCCTATCATATGCTTTTTTGTCCAGGTATAAGTTCTGTGCCTTTAAGATCAAAGGGGGGGAGCAGTGGAATTCTTTTGGCACAGTTTTTTTTTCTTCAAATATCCTCCTCCAGGTTTGCTGCAGCTGCAGTTTCCTGTGTTGTCTGCATTGCAGAAGGAGGACAGCTGTGCTTTTTCAGCTAGTTTCTCGTCTGTGAGTTAAGGCAAAAGTTTTCCCAGGACTGTGGCTTCTTCTTCTGGAACTGTTCATCTCTGCTCCGGTCTGAAAACTCAGACCAACATCAGGAGCCCACACTATGGCCCAGAGGTGCCCAGGATGCTGCATCCCAGCTCCGGAGAGAGAAAGCCGAGCCACACCCACAGAAAAGACTCTCTGAATTTACCAACTTTTCTTACAGGGAGAGGTTTTATTATTTAACATTATTAATTTTTTTCATGCTTGTGAGCAGTCTGCTTATTAAATAAACAGTTTGTTGTTTTCACTTTCTTCACGGGGACCTTTTCTGAGCTGGTGGGGGAATGTCACAGTAACAAGTGCCTGGATAAGTTGGATTCAAACCTATACAGGGGACCCTCAGCCAACCCTGTTCAATCTTAGATGTAAGCAGACCACTGGGCAGAGATCTGGGTGGAGAGAGATCCCAACCAATCAGCTGTCTAAGCCCCGGAAATTCAAACCCCCTATATAAGGAGGGTCCAAACAATAAAACACACTGTTGTCGCCTAGATCTCTGAGAGTTTGTGTTGTCCCTGTCTCCCACCAACGACCCCACATAACAGGGGAGGGGATGCCTGAATCTGCTTTTTTCAAGAGGATACACCCCTTTGGGATGTTTCTTCCTAAATTTGTCTCAAAGTGGGACAAATATATTGGTACCCAATGTGGGCCTGGAGAAAGTGAAAAAAAACTGTACAAATTAAAATGTCAGGCAAATGATAATGGAAACAGAGGTCTATCTGAAGGGTTACCCAGAACAAGTCAGTCAACCAGATGGATTGCAACTTTGGGTGTTAAAAAAGAAAGAAGGGTAATTGTAGCAGGTGATTCTCTTCTGAGGGAGACGGAGCACCCTGTATGCCAATCGGACCTGTCTCACAAGGAAGTCTGCTGCCTCCTTGGGCCCTGGGTAGGAGTGTTGATCTGTTAGAGGGTAGGAAGGCTCTGCAGAGGGATCTAGCCAGGCTGGATTGATGAGATGATGCCAGCTGTATGAGGTTCAACAAGGCAAAGTGCTTGGTCTTGACTTAGGCCACAATAACTCCATGCAGTGTTGCAGACTGGGGGAAGAGTGGCTGGACAGCTGCTTGCAGAAAAGTATCTGGGGGTGCTGGTCAAGAGCTGGCTGTATTTGAGCCAACATGTGCCCAGGTGGCCAAGAAATCCAATGCCATCCTGGCCTGTATCAGCAATAGTGTGGCCAGTAGGACCAGGGAAAAGCTTGTTGCCCTGTACTAGGCACTGCCAAGGCCATACTCAAATCCTGTGTCCAGTTTGGGGCCCTTCACTACAAGACATTGAAGTGCTGGATCAATTTCAGAGAAGGGCAACAAAGTTTAGCCTGAGAAAAACAAAGTTCAGAGTAGACCTTATCACTCTCTACAACTACCTGAAAGGAAGTGTCTCAGTTTGAGACAAGTTCTGGAGGAAATGTCCTAAAATGAACATCTCCTCTAAAGATGGCAGGTTTTGGCACTCCATTGCCCACTGATATGAAATGAATTTCTTGAAGGAAAGTGAAAAAAATGGTTTATTTACCACAAAAAGTGCCCTGCAGGGCACAGGGAAAAGAAAACGAATAATGTTAGATTTTAAACTTCCTCACTGCGGAGAAAGCTGGTAGATTCAGAGTTCTTTCCTTAGCTGTGGCTTGGCTTTTACCTGAGGTCTGGAGCTGGGATGAGGAGTCCCTGCAGCCTCCTCACTGGGACTCACAGCGTGGGACTCACGGCGATGTTCTGGTGTTAGGACAGTTCCAGAAGAAGCCACAGAAATCACCAGAGAAGCTGTCCTGGTTTAGGGCAAATTTGGGAGAGAATCCCCAAAAAGGGCTTCTCCAAAAGCAAACCCACACGGCCCCCTCCCCCAACTGGTTCGGGAAGAATTCCTCGGAGAGAGGTGGAAAGAACCTGTTTGACAAGCACAGCACCCCCCAGCACACACAATGAACAATACCGGATGACACCACTCTTCCACTGCTCTGAGAAAGATGACAAATTCAGAAAAGTCTCTCCTGGGGGTTTGCTGTTATCAGTCCCTCCGGTGCCGAGGCAGCTGCTGCAGTCACAAGGTGTAAACTCTCTCTTGGTGTTCTAAATCCCAGTCCGGAGCAGTCAGCAGGTCCAACGGGGTGGGGGGAACAGTCCAGAAAGGAATTTGGACTGTTTAGCTAAACTAACTAATGAGAAGGGGGGAAAAAAGCAAGAGCAAGCAAAGCAGAAGCGAAGCAGAAGCAAGAGCGAAAGCAAAAAGCAGGGCAAAAAGCAAAAAAAGCCACAACATGCACTGGTGCTATCTGTATGTCCTGCTGAGTAGCTGATAAGAGGCCCAAAACAAAACTCACTCTGCCAGTCTTAAAGGCACAGAACATAATATCCAGCATAAATTACATATACACGAATGGGGATAACAGTCACCCTAGGACAATGCAGTCCAGGAAAAACTTCTTGCCTCAGCTAACAAAAAGAAGCCAGCTTGAATAAAAAAGTACTCTGTCTCCATGCTGCAGAGAGACAACGGGAAAGTATGTGTGAGCTGACAACAAACCATACAATAGTACTAGAGTAGTACTATTAAGATGTGAGTGATTAAATCTTCAAATAGGAACATTCAGAAATTTCACTTCTTAAGCTTAAATTCAAGTTTACATAAATATGTCTTTCCCACTTAAAGGAGAAAACCAGAAAACATTTGCTGTCCTTAGTTAAAATGCTTTGACCTCAATGCAATGGATATTTTGGCTACATTTTAAAACTGATCTGTTCATTAAATCATATCCAATTAAACAGAAAACAGAATGAGTCCCTACTGTCAAACTGACTGTAGTAAAAGCACATTCCAAGTAATTTAAATATTTGTAGTGTATGATTAAGTAAACATTGAAGTTACGAGGAAAACAGTGAAGTTTGGTTTAGATTTGCATTTAGAAGAAATCTAAACAGAAGTGTTTTATGATGCTTTGAGGTTTGAAACTCTTACAAAATACTCTCTTGAGGTTTATACTAATTAAACACTTCTGAAATTAAATTATAGTATTGCATGCCTAAAACTCTTAATTTTTCTTTTAAAAATCCTTTTATTCCCTTACTTCCTCTGTTTTCACTTGTCAAGCCTTTGAAAGTCTTAAAATCCATCTAAAGAGCCAAAAGCCGTTACCTTGAGTATTTGCAAAAAACCTAATCAAGGCTTCATTATTTGTTTTGTTATATTTGAAATTCCAATCTGGTGAATTAACATATAATTTCTGTACTGTAACACAAGTGCAATGCAATTCAAAACGTGGTCCAGTATACCAAATATGTTGCCGAAGTTAGGTATACTGCTTAACACTTGAACTAATATTCTAGAAGATCCCTGTGTATCCAATGCAAACGTTCTAATAAAAAGCTTATTCCAATAGATATTTCAAAGCTATTGTTTAAAACAAATAGTAGTACTAATTGTTAAAAATTTGACCTTTTAGCACTTCTGTGACTATATTTCTAGCACTCTTGCTTAGCATAAAATAGCTTTAAATTCATTATTTATAACAGAAAATTCTAAATGTATCTTGCCTTATGTTGTTTCACTATAAGCTGTCATTAAAAAACTCTCTGCTATCTCAGATAAGTTAATTTTTTTGCTAAATTAAGCAATTAAGATGTGCCTTATCTTTTAAACTTATGAGTGTCCTTTTTCTTTTTTTTTTTTCTTTTTCACTCCCTTCTTCTCTCTCACTCTCTTTCTCTCTCTTTTTTTTTTTCTTTTAAGTTGATGATTACTTAGCCATTTTCCACCAAGATTTAGAATACCATTGCTAACTATACTTGCATTTTTCCACTTTGCTTCTACTTCTGATACTTATTTCTCTTTCTTCTGTTTCCTCAATTCTTTGTTGTCTTATACCTCATTCTTTGAATGCGCCAGATAGAAACTGACTCTTGGCTCCGTTTAACTTGTTTTGGCTGAGTAATCTCATTCAGTCACATTCATTCAGGAATTATGCTAATTCTGGAAGTCACATTTTTCTTTTAAGTCATACTTTAGTTTTTCCAAAACTGTGTTTCTCTGCCACTGCTCCTTTGTAACCCAAATATACGTTTTGTCCTGCACATTTGCAGTATTGTATAAATTCTCCTGTTATAACTAACTACAGCTTTGTGTCCTTTCTCCTTTCTTTTAATACTCTGTAAGTTCATTTGCATCTTAATTTATCAGCACTTATTCAACTTCCCAAAGCCTTTGCCGTTTTCAAATTTTATACAAAAGTCCAACACCTAGAATTCCATTGTTGCTTCTTGCTTGTTCCATATCATATGAACATATCTCCTTCTCCCTGCCCTGAATTGTTCTGCTGCTGCAGTATTTCTTATTCTGTCAAAGATCCTTTACAGTATTCTCTGTCTACTTGATCAAATTTATTAACAAAATTTCAAATATTGCTCTGAACCATCTGTTTCTTTTGTCACAGAAATTTTGCAACTGACACATGTTGACAGAGAGGTGAGGATGTATAGTATAAAATTACAAGGAATTCTTTATTCATGGTCATGAGGTATCCCATTCAAATGGGGTACATCAAATGTGATTTCACACATGGTTCTTTTACCTTTCAAGTGTTCAGATACAACATAATTTGACCAATCATTAATTAACACACATATATTACTGTTTTGCAAAGCAACTATAATTCTATGGCATCATTTTCCATCTGATTTTTTTATGATTGAGATGTGCCTGGAGTGGGTCTTTCTACAGTTACTTCTCTATGATGCCAGATAATGGGAGAGTTTCACAGACATGTTAGAGGGGCTAGGATGATGGCATTATTGTGATAGTCCTGGGGTATCCTTTATTCTTCAGTATGAGGTCTGTCCTTCTCCTTGCAATGAGCAGCAGTCCTTTAGTCATTCTGACTTAACCATGACTATGCAGTATACAATGTTAGCTATATATCTTAAGAATTATAGAATAGTTTGGGTTGGAAGGGACCTTAAGGATCATCTAATTCCACCCCTCCTGCAATGGGCAGGGATACCTTTCACTAGACCAAGTTGCTCAGAGCCCCATCCAACCTGGCCTTGAACACTTCCAAGATGGGGCAGCCACAGCTTCTCTGAACAATCTGTTCCAGTGCCTCACCATCCTCACAGTAAAGAATTTCTTCCTAATATCTAATCTAAACCTTCCCTCTTTCAGTTAAAAGACATTCCCCCGTGTTCTATCACTACATACCCTTGTAAAAAGTCCCTCTCCAGCCATTTTTTAGATCCTATTCAGGTACTGAAAGGCCATAGTAAACTCATCCTGGAGCCTTCTCCAGGCTGAATAACCCCAACTCTCTTAGCCTTTCCTAATAGGAGGGGTGTTCCATCCCTCTAATCATCTTCATGGCCCTCCACTGGACTTGCTCCAACAGGTCAATGTGATGGGGACCCCAGAGCAGGATGCAGTATTCCAGGTGGGGTCTCACCAGAGCAGAGTAGAGGGGCAGAAACATCACCCTCGACCTTCTGATTTTGAAGCAGCACAGGATACAATTGACTTTCTAGGCCACAAGTGCACATGACTCGGGTGTGTCCAGCCTCTCATTCCCTGGTATCCCCCAAGTCCTTGGCAGAACTGTTCTCAATCCATTCATCCTCCAGCCTGTATTGATACCAGAGGTTGCCCAGTGCAACCAAGCAGCCCAGGTGCAGCACCTTGCATTTGGCCTTAAGTCTCATGAGATTCCCATGGGTCCACTTTTTGAGCTTGTCCAGGTCCCTCTGGATGGCATCTCATCCTTCAGGTGTGTCAACCACACCACTCAGCTTGGTGTCCTCTGCAAAGTTGCCGAGGGTACACTCAATCCCTTCATCTATGTCATTAATGAAGATATTAAATAACACTGGTCTCGATTCAGATCCCTCAGGGGCACCACCTGTCACTGATGTCCATTGGGACTCTGAGCCATTGACCACTACCCTCTGGATGTGACCATGTAACCAATTCCTTATCCACCAAACAGTGCACCCATCAAATCCTTGTCTCTCCAATTTGGAGAGAAGGATGTTGTTGGGAACCATGTCATAGGCTTTACAGAAGTCCAGATAGATGTCATCTGTAGCTCTTCCCTTGTCCATTGATGCAGTGACTCCATCATAGAAGGCCACTAGATTGGTCAGGCAGGACTTGCCCTTGGTGAAGCCATGCTGGCTGTCCCAAATCACTTCCCTATCCTCCATGTGCCTTAGAATGGCTTCCAGGAGGATCTCTTCCATGATCTTCTCAGGCACAGAGGTGAGGCTGAAAGGTCAGTAGATCTCAAGGTCCTCCTGGGATGAAGAATGTCTTTATAGTATTCATAGAAATGAATACTATAAAGACTGGTACAGTAGTTAGGGAATGAGATTTTCCAACACTGTCTTACATTATCTTTCAGGGTTTTTCTTCTTCTTTGTCATGTGTGGGCCTTTTTATGTTAACCTTTAGGAAAATACTCTTCTTACAGTTCCTCACTATCTTCTTCTATTTTACTTGTGAGGACATTTGTCAAACTTAATATTTTCTTATCTTTTTCATGCTATTTTAATCAATAGATTTTTTCAATTTTTTTGCATTATTCAATTAGTTACCGTTTTAGGGGTACACAATAAATTACAGATAACTACTTTTTTTTCCAGATCAACACAATAACAACAAAAAAAATGATTCATAGTAACTTTACAGTTACTACATGAACATTTTAAACTTGCAGACGCAATCCAAGTTATTAAGCCCTTGCTGCTTCCTGACAAGAAACAAATGGGCTAGTTTAGAGGAGATATTAAACTTGCTTTCACTAGTTTTTTATTAAAAGCCTCAGTGCTCTACTTTTGTGTGTGGTTTGGTTTTTAGACTGAATCTGGCTATGCATCAGAGTCAAGTTTACGACGCCATGGCTCCATGGTGTCTCTTGTTTCTGGAGCGAGTGGATACTCTGCAACATCCACCTCTTCATTCAAGGTTAGTGAATAACATTTTCTTAGTATTGGTGTTTAAATAACACACAAAACTGGAAAGTAAATAAGCTATGTGAAGACTTGTTAACACAATTATAGGGGAAAAAAACCCAAACAAATCTTTAGTTTACTATAAGTGTTAGTAATTCAGCATGCGATGATGAACAGTTCACACAGGAAACTTTTTCATGCCTCTATGCAGTTATCCCTCTTAAATTACGGTGTCATTTTCAAATGGCAAGGAAATCAAACCTGTGGGAGGATTCATTAGTCTTTCTTAGTGTACTGCTGAGAATATCAGTGCTTCTAGATGAAAGGAAATGCTGATTCTGTGACTTGACTAATGACAGCTTTCTTGGTTTCATGTGTATAATATTTAACATTTGAAATTGGTTGGGGCAGAAGAGGAGCAGCAGAAGAAAAGGGGGAGTAAAGGCTAGAATAAAGATCTTAAACTAGAACTGACTGTTTTCTGGTAAATAGGTGTAAATCTCATAGTATATAATATTGTGTTTTTAATAAACTTTTATTGAATGCTCTAAAGTAGCAGATGAAATCAAGATGAAAAATTGAGACCAGTGGACAAAATGAGTAAGAAACACTTTTATACAGTTTCTTATGTTCTTCTAACATTACCAGTATTTTATAGCTGCTTATATCTGAAATTTCTTTGATGTGCTTAAAGAATTCATTCTTCATAATTGCAGAAATCCATTTTTTTTTTTTTGCATTAAACTATTGCTGACTCTGTAGAAGCATTTGAGCCTTTTTTGCTTGTATTTTCAGAAAGGCCATAGCTTACGAGAGAAGCTTGCAGAAATGGAAACCTTTAGAGACATCTTGTGTAGACAAGTTGATACTTTACAGAAATACTTTGATGCCTGTGCAGATGCAGTTTCCAAAGATGAACTCCAGAGGGATAAAGGTAAAACTGTAATTGAGAACTGTTATCTCCACAGAATTTAACTTTTTACACAGCAATAGCCCATGAAATAGTTACTATAGCATTTGATACCATATAAATGAAGTCTGTATAATAAATTCAGTCTTTAGTAATGAGATCAATTGTAGATATTTCTGCATACACTGTTAACTATTTTTACTTCAGAAGTTGGATTCCCATAAAAATATGCTTAACTTAAATATTGACCTCTAGCTGTCAATTGTATAAATGATCTTTTAAGCATTTGATGTTATATAACAATAATTGTTTAACCCATAACATGAATTCAAGTTTGTTTATTGCTGTGTCTCTGTCATGGTTTAACCCCAGCTGGCAGCCAAGTACCATGCATCTGCTTGCTCACTTCCCCTTCTCTCCCAATGGGATGGGGAGGAGAATCAGGAGATAAATTAGAACTCATGGGTTGAGATAAGAACAGTTTATTTGAAATAAAGTAAAAGATAATAATAATATTAATAATGAGAAGGAGAGGGAGAGAGGGAGATTTAACCCAAGAAAGACAAGTGATGCACAATACAGTTGCTCACTACCTGCTGACCGATGCCCAGCCTGTTCATAAGCTGTGATCAGCCCCCTCTTCCAGGTAACTCCCCCCAGTTTATATACTGGGCATGACATTCTATGGTGTGGAATATCCCTTTGGCCAGTTTGAGTGACCTGTCCTGTCCATGCTTCCTCCCAGCCCTTTATGCAGCTCCTCACTGGCAGAGCATGAGACACTGAAAAGTCCTTGCTTTGAGTAAGCACTACCTAGTGACAACCAAAACATCAGTGTGTTATCAACATTATTCTCATATTGAATCCAAAACACAGCTCTGTACCAGCTACTGAGAAGAAAATTAACTCTATCCCAGCCAAAACCAGTCTTCTCTCTTTATTTTGAAAAGCAATAGGTTATTAGTTTTCATAGGAACATTATATTTTTTTTAAAAGGCAAAGGTTCTGCCATAATGAATGCTCCTGAGATGTATTGACTGTAGCTAGAGCACTGAGTGCACACTGGAAGTCCTAGTAGACTCAGGTGTGGATGTCTACATCTCTCTGAATTGTTCTTCCCAGAACACAGCTTGTCATATTCATGCACTCTTCTAAGGCATTAATATTCGTTCCTATGTTTGTTCTGGTAGCCTGAAACTTTTGATAGTGAGAAAGCAATAGATAAGTACCATTCCACTTCTTTGAGAACTTTCTAGTGTAAAAGAGTAGATAGTTGCTCAATTGTGGCTCCTTGCTTATCCGGTTGTAACGCCAAGATAATGTTCTTCTTGCCATCAAATCAAGTGCTAAATTTCGATATTGAGAAAATGTTAGTCTCCTGATGGTTTCTGAAGGTAATATTGATAGTGGTCAAAAAAAAAAGATGGGAGGGTATGTGTTATGACTGTTATAGGAAAAAAATCTTAAATGCTGCTTAGCCATGAAGATGCTCTTAATCCTTTTTTGCACACTAAAGAGTTGGGAAAGCTTTCTCACTCCAATAACACACACTTTCTCACATTTAGTAGTAGAAGATGATGAAGATGATTTCCCTGCGATGCATTCTGATGGGGATTTTTTACATAACAGCAACAGCAGTAAGGAAAAATGTAAGTGTGTCAACTTTTTCACTGAATGTTCATATGAATGGTATGATAAGCCTGATACAAGATGGGTATTTATGTTCTTTTCTAAGCAGAAAATTACAAGAGTAGTTATTTGAATGTATGCCACAGGACATTCTTATTCATGCTAAGATAATAATGAAAAGCAGTTAAGGAATTATACTCTAAGTTATTCTTAATTCACACAAATATTATTGCAAGACTGTCAAGCTGGAATTTCTTATTTGTGTCCAAAGCCATTTCCACTACAAAAATCTGTTGAAACAGCTGCATCATTTGTATACTAGGAACTGAGATCTGTAACATGCAGTTGCAGTTTTTCTTGCAAGTATTATCTGCTTTAGGAGTGTGGTGAAGCACAATGCTTTTCCAGTTAGGTGTGCCCCATTATGGTTTTTCTAACTTCTATGTCAATGTAAGGATTAAGTCAACATTGTTACTGAATCTCACTCATCCTAATTTTAGCACTTTTAAAAACTGTATTTTTCAGTGTTATGCTGAACAGAATTCTGATTTTTATTCTTTTCTTAAATGATCTGGTTATAGTCATTGTACTCACTGTATCCATTCACTAAATGTGAATTCCTCATGCAAGTCTTGCTTTTTAGAAATTTGGTACATTGGCCTGCCAGAAGTTGTGTATGCATTTAAAATCTATTTGCATTCTTCTCATACTTTCTCTTGTTTCTTGGCTGAAAATATTTCCGCATTGACATTCTATAATGGTTGACAATTCAGTATTTGTTAGACTTTGGTTCACAAAGCTTTGAAGCAGTACAGTTGCAAATCTGATGGAATCGTCAAAAGAAGTATTTAGCAAAAGCACTTTTAAAATTGTAGACACTTTCTTCAAGAATCTGAAAAATATATGTGCAAACTAAGCCCTTTCTGTCTTCTGCATTTTATTTGGCTCTAGTTCCCCATGTGTTGCATGTTTCCTTGCTGTATTTAAGTTTTCTTTCTAGATTATTGCAAAAACTGTTAGGAGGAAAGGAATTGGAAGGAGATACAGTATACTTCCAGAGAACTAAAAATATGAGTAGATTTTTTTTTTCGATCATATAAAAAGTTTGCTTTGCTAAGGATTAATTGTAGTGATCAGGAGAGGGTATTTCAAGGACCCAAAAGGGTATTGTTGGATATTTGGGATAGCTGCTGTAGGGACAGATGAAATTAGACAGTTGAATACCCTGCCTGGTCTCTCAGAGGACCCTTCTGCTGTGGGACTGCTGAGGGTAAAGAAGAACAGGTACTGATCTCTACTACAACAGTGCACTGTTGACAATACTGCACCAACCGGGATTCCGTGACCCCCATTGATGAGATGATTCATGAACCAGAGAGCCAGGGAGTGGTCAGCAAGATTTGCTCATACTTTAATAGTCCTATATGGCCAGTGCTTAAGTCCAGTGGAGAGTGGAGGCTGACAGTGGACTATCATGGCCTGAACGAAGTCACACCACCCCTGAGTGCTGTTGTGCCAGACATGCTGGAACTTCAGTAGGAACTGGAGTCCAAGGCAGCAAAGTAATGCCACCACTGACATTGCTAATGGGTTTTTCTCCATTCCTTTAGCAACACAGTGCAGGCCACAGTTAGCTTTCACCTGGAGGGATGTCCAGTACACCTGGAACGGACTGCCCCGGGGTGGAAAAACAGCCCCACTGTTTGTTGTGAAGTGATTCAGGCTGCACTGGAAAAGGGTGACACTCCTGAACATCTGCAGTACGTTGATGACATCATTGTGTGGGGCAACACAGCAGAGGAAGCTTTTGAGAAAAGGGAGAAGATAATCCAAATCCTCCTGAAAGATGTTTTTGTGATAAAACAAAGTAAGGTCAAGGGACCTGCCCAGGAAATTCAGTTTTGAGGGGTAAAATGGAAAGATGGACGTAATCAGATTCCAGTGGATGTGGTCAACAAAATAGCAGCTATGTCTCCCGTGACCAGCAAGAAGGAAACACAGGCTTTCCGAGGTGCTATGGGTTTTTGGAGGATGAATATTCCAGAGTACAGTCAGATTGTATGCCCTCTCTATCATGTGACCTGGAAGAAGGATTTCAAATGGGACCCTGAACAGGAACAAGCTTTTGAACAAATTAAACAGCAGATTGTTTGTGCAATAGCCCTTGGGCCAGTCAGGACAGGACAGGATGTAAAAAACATACCGTACACTTCAGCCAGGGAGAATGGTCCTTCCAGGAGCCTCTGGCAGAAAATATCTGGGGACACTCGAGGATGATCCCTGGAATTCGGGAAACAAATGATCCAAGGCCTGCTACACCCCAACTAAAAAAGAGGTCCTGGTAGCTTTTGAAGGGGTTTGAGCTGCTTCAGAAGTGACTGGCACTGAAGCACAGATCCTTCTTGCACTACGATTACCAGTGCTGGGCTGGATGTTCAAAATGAGTCCCTTCCACACATCATGCCACTGATGCTACGTAGAGTAAATGGGTCATGCTGTTCACACAGCTAGCTTGAATAGGAAACCCCAATCACCCAGGGATCTTGATGATCATCATGAATTTGCCCAAAGGAGAAAATTTCTGACTGTCATCAGAAGAAGAGGAATAAGTGACGTGTGCTGAGGAGGCCCTACCATATAATCAGGTACCAGAAAATGAAAAGCGACACGCTTTCTTTACTGACAGTTCCTGCCATATTGTAGGGATTAATTGAAAATGGAAAGCTGCTGTATTGAGTCCTATGTGGTGAGTTGCAGAAGCTACTGAGGGACAAGGTGAATCAAGTCAGGTTGCAGAGCTGAAAGCCATCCAGCTGGCTTTAGATATCGCTGAGCAAGACAAATGGGCAATGCTCTACCTCTACACTGATTTGTGGATGGTAGCAAATGTTCTGTGGGGGTGGCTGGAGCAATGGAAAAAGACCAATTGGCAGCAAAGAAGTAAACACATCTGGGATGTCAAAGTGGGACAAGACATAACTACCCAGGAAGAGAAGTTGGCTCTAAAAGTCCATCATGTAGATACAGACATACCCAAGTGTTGGGCTACTGAGGAGCATTGCAACAATGGACTGGTAGATCAAGCTGCCAAGATTAAAGTGTCTCAGGTAGATATGGACTGGAAACATAGGGGTGAATTATTTCTGGCTTAATGGGCCCATAATGCCTCAGGTCATTAAGGAAGAGATACAACATATGGATGGGCTCGTGACTGAGGGGTAAACTAAACCATGAACACTATCTCCCAGGTTATCCTTAAGTGTGAAACATGTGCTTCAATCAAACAGGCCAAGTTGGTAAAGTCTCTGTGATATGGGGGATGGTGGCTGAAATATAACTATAGGGAGGCCTGGCAGATCGATTACATCACACTCCCACAAACCTGCCAAGGCAAACAATATGTGCTTACAGTGGTGGAAACAATCACTGGATGGCTGGAGACATATCCCATGCCTCACATCACTGCCTGGAACACCATCTTGGGCCTTCAGAAGCAAGTCCTGTGGCCACATGGCACCCCAGAAAGATTTGAGTCAGACAACAGGACTCATTTCAAAAATAGCCTCATAGATACCTGGACTAGAAAGCACGGTATTGAGTGGATATATCATATTCCCTATCACACACCAGCCTCTGGAAAGATCGAACTATGTAATGGACTGTTAAAAACCACATTGAAAGCAATGGGCAGTGAGACCTTCAAACATTGGGATCTACATTTAGTGAAGGCCACCTGGTTAGTTAACACTAGAGGCTCCACCAATCAAGCTGGCTCTGCCCAGTCAGAACCTCTACATACTGTAGAAGGGGATGAAGGCCCCATGGTGCATATGGAGGAATGTGTTAGGGAAGACAGCTTGGATTAGTCCTGTTTTAAGCAAAGGCAAACCCATGGGCATGGGACTCTTTGCTCAAGGACCTGGATGCACTTGGTGGGAAATGCAGAGGGACAGGGAAACATGATGTGTACCTCAAGGTGATTTGATATTTCGGTGAGAACAGACTGTAATGTTGAATTGCATATGTAGTATGGGTTGTTGAATGACACTGACACTGTATGTTGTAAATACAATGGACAATAAGTTACACACCAGTCATGGACTAAAAGAATTCAACAAACATCTTGGGGGTATTTCCAGTGACTACTGAAATAATATCTGTGCTTGTGCATAGCCATATGTATATATATGTATATAGCTGAAAGGTATAAAATCTGGGCATGATATTAATGGTATAAAATAAGGGATGGATAATATCTCGGGTACAGAAACAAGGGGGTGGAGTTTTTTTACACTGTCTTTTCAATACCACCCATGTCACCACTGGGGGGAGTGGTTTTGGAAGGGAAAAACCCAAGGCTGGAAACAGGAAGTTTTCCTTTTTATTTTTCTGGGCTTACTCTGGAGAGGATGTGGGACCAGGACTGCTGTCACTGCTGCCATGCCTCAACTGCACCAGACAGTGAGCCCCTGTACCCACACCACTGCTGCCACCACCCTGGAGAGAGATCCTTTGCAGTGGGCCCCGAGCTGTGCCAGGTGGTGCAAAGTCAGCATTTCAGCAGCACAACTCATTTGGATGAACTAGCTTTCCAAGTTTCTTTTTATCCCTGCTTTATATTGTTTTCAGGCTGGGGGAAACAGTTAGGCTGTGAGAGCCTCCTGATATATCATTTTGTTTTTCCAAATACCATGTTGCCCCAGTCCAGGGCCAGTCACCATTCTGCCTTTTTCTGGGATACCATGCCAGGTGCCATCTTTGGGACACATTTTTGTTTGTTTGGTGCTGAGTGCGCTTTTGTGGGTAGAACTCTTTCTCTCTTTTGTACATTCTTTTATTAATATTGTGTGGGTATTGCAATTTTTCAGTAAGTTGTGATTCCAACTTTTAATCTGTCCTAGTGTTCCTCCATTATCAGAAGGGGCGGGGGGAAAAGGGAGCATATTCAATCGACTTTATTTTCTAGCTTGGTTTTAAACTAGTACAGTTCTCTAGGATCTTTGAGTGAAAGTGTCTAGGTGTCTGCTAAGGAAGGCAGGAGCCTCCCCTAGAATGCAAAATGTAAACCCCCTCCCTCTGAATTGTTATTATTTTGAAATTAAGGAGGCTCTCAGGCAAAGGTATGGGAGCAGGAATAACAGTTCTTTATCAGGGAAGAAAATAAAAACAAAATAAACAATGCAGTAATACAAAACAACACTGACAGAGTCAGAATACAACCTGACACCCTGTTGCTCAGGGTGTTGGTAGCGGTCCAATTGGAAATGGTGGCTGCAGTCTTCCTGGAGTGGCAGATGTGGTTCTGTTGAAACGGTGAGCCTATAGAAGGGTATAGTCTTCCTCTGAAGATCCAGTGGAGAAGACAGCTGCTCCTCTGGGAATCCAGTGAAAAAGGCTGGCTATGGTCTTCCAGATCTCTGATTATATCCAGTTAGGAATACTTGGCTCCTCCCTCTGGGCGGAGCTTCTCACAATGGGATGATGTCATTTTATCAGTCATGCAGTGAGACTCAGTGGCCCATTAACAGAAGTTATCTCCCCAGAGGGAGGATGGGTTGCTGAAGAGATAAAGAAAACTGCCCAATTAACAGAAGATAACTGCCCCATCAGATAGGAATAGAATACACCCCCCATTTCCAACCTAAGACAGAAAGTTTAAAAGAGCACTATGAAGGTATTCAAATTTATTGCTCACTTTCCAATTAGAAAATCTGGTAACTGAAACAATGATCATTTGTATAAAGCACCAAGAGAGAGCCTGGCTGATGCATATTTACCCAGTGGGATTTTAGAATCTAAGAATGTAGAATCTTGATCAGGAAGTGTTGCCATTCATCTGCTCAGGAAAATGAGTGTATTTGGGTTTAAATTATGCAATAAGAAGGGCAGAAGGTGGTACTTAAGGGAACCTCTTTGAAGATGGAAGGTGATTTTGTACTGAAACTACAAAGATGGATATGGCACAGAGACTAAAAGATTTTTATTTAAAACACAGTGGGATTTGTATTGGATTTTAATGCTTTGAATGGAGGAAGAATATTCACCAATATTCTGCTGGAATAATAAGGTTGTTTTTAGAGGAAAACTAATTATATTGATACTATTGCTATCCACAGAATACCAACAACAGTAGGTATAAATAAATTGGTTGTGTTCCAAAGCATTTCTCTTTCATTTAGAATTAGTTTAGTGACAAAAGATGCTAAGGTGGCATAAAATGGAAAAGAGAAAGGAACTTTTTTTTTCTGCTTACTGTCTTTTAAAACTAGTCTTTTATTTCAGTGGAAAATACTTGATTGAACAGGTGATTTTTAGAACATGTAGAAAAGTATTACAAACAGCATCTTTTGAATAAGAAGGCACAACTGACCTATCCTAACAGAGATGTGTAGGAGAGAATGGCAGAAGAGCTTTTGAAGGAAGCTAAAACATGCTACGAAAAATCCATTATAAGAAAGGCAAGAGAAAACAATTTATGAATAAAGCAAAATTATTAAGAGATAGGATAATTAAAAAGAAACCACTTGAAAGATGTTGAAGTTGAAGTAGAAAAAAAATAGTACTGCTGCATTATTCAGTTGGCTACATAAAGTTTGATCTCTAGGCAAGAAGAGCAGCTGCAATGATAACACTTTTCTATTAGCCTTTAACTTAAACCTACAGAACTCCTGATGCAAGATTTCATTTTGAAATTGGATGACACTGACTTTGAAACTGCAAACTCTGTATGTATCACTGCTACTTTGAGACTAGTCATTAAAGAATTACTTAGAATATATGATGACTGAAACTGTGTTGAAGTATTAATGAGTTGTAGATGAGACCTAAAGACATCAGGAACAAAAGCTGGCTTTTTTCCTGGAAATGAGGCTACTTTGCTGCATTTCCCTTGAAGTTTACCCTAGACTTATGAAATTATTTTATACTGTTGCAGTGAGTGGTAATTTCTTCAGTGTGTCTAGCATGTTGCACACTTAAGAGAAAAATCACATGTATAAGCAGCATAGCTGTGCTAGCAAGCCTGCGCATGAACATGGTCTACACCATCATGACATATTAGCCGTATAAACTGCATTTTCCCCATTGCAGCTGTTAGGGAGAGGGAGAGCTCATTATTGCTTCTGAAACAGATTGATCTTCCTTTCTTTCACTCCCATTGTCTTTACTCTTTTAGGGAGTATTCTTGATTAACATGAAACAAAAAGATAAGCTGTGTTCTACCATAGTATGTATGCTTTCTGAGGTATTTGAAGTAGTGTGTGATATGTAAATATCTGTTTGAAAAAGTTTGATTCCTTCTGAAAGAAGGGCATATAAAACCTCTGGAGACTTGAACCATTACTTCAGATCATGTGATGCTTGCTTTCTGCTCCTTAAGTGTAAATATTGCAGTCTACTATTAGAGAACAGCAATTGCATTTCTCTTCCCTACAAGAACTGAGATGCTTGAAAGCTCTGCTTTTTACCCTTGCAGATTGATAATGCAAAAATTTACACAAACAATTATTTTTACTCTTTAAACCACAACAGTGGCACATTGACAAACTGACAGACCAGGAAAAGAAAGTGATGTCCAAGAGGGTGATAAGTCATCAGGTTGCCCCATGGCATAGCACAAGTTACTTTAACTTGCTTGGCTCAGCTTCAACATGAGTGTTACTTCTGCTTTCTAATATTTTCTGACATTATTGTGTAGTGTTTGATTTCGCATTCTGTCAACCTGCATATGAGTTTGACATAGACTAGGTACTTTTTTGTCATACATTTTAAGTGACTTGTTTAAATAGCCTCAGTAACAAATGGCCTAGTCAACAGCAAGAAGTAGTTGTTGGAACTACCAAACACCACAGTACTTGGATAATTCAACATATTTGATACTTTTATATCATACCTTTTTATGTTGTATTTTTTAAATCTATAGTTACCTGCTAAAAGCAGCCTTGAAATGTAACTGTCCTGGTTCAGGGCAAATTTTGGCGAGAACCCCCAAAGGGGCTCCTATAGGAAAGCAGATTCAATTGGCCACTCCCCCCAACCGGTCTGGGAGAAAATACCTCCTTGGAGAAAAGTGGAAAAAACCTGTTTATTAAACATTAAAACCTAAACAATATTAAACAATAAAACCCCTTGCTTCTCCAAAAGAGATGAGAAACTAAGAAAAGTCTCCTGCTCAGGTTGCAGCTCAGCTCACTCAGTCTCTTATCAGTCCCTCTGGTGCTGGAAATGCCGCGGCCGAGACCCGGCCCGACCCGGTGGGCCACAGGTGCGAGCTGCCGGTGCTCTTCTGGGTGTTCAGTCCAGAGCAGGTTTAAACAGGTCCAAAGAAAAGGGAAAAAATCCCACAGTCCAAGGAACTTGTTTGCCTCAGCTAGCTAAAACTAACTAAAACAAAGGAGAGCTCTTTCCTTCTGTCTGTTCATTCGCAGACAACACAGTCCAGGAGCAGGAATGTGGAGGAGTGAGTGCAGTGTCTGAAAACAAACTGCGCACTTCTTCTCTCCCTCCTTCACTCTGTGGGACAAGTCTTAAAGGTGCAAAACTTATTATTCAGCATAAACAGAACAAGACAATTTGGGATAAAAGCATCATATAGTCAACCCAGGACATTCCATCCCTTATCCCCATATCGTCAGCTTACTACTAAAACTAATATATATTCTAACTCTACAAACACATACATTATACATCCAATATACAGCTATACACAGACAACAGCAGTAACATTCAGCAAACAGTGATATTTACACATAGGTCTCACCCAACAATCAGATCTCCTTGAGGTACACTTTGTGTTCTTCCATCTTTTTGCATTATCCACCATGTGCAACCTGGTCCCTTAGCAAAAACAACCCCACAAATGGGTTTGTCTGTACTCGAGGCAGAATTGATCCAAACTGTCTTCCCTAACAAACCTCTGACATGCACCACTGGGACTTTGTCTCCATCTACTCTATGCAAAGGCTCAGATTGGGCAGGGCCCACTCGGTTAGTAGAGCTTCAGGTGTTAACTAACCAGGTGCCTTTTGCCAGATGCTGCTCCCAGTTTTTGAAAGATCCCCTACCTAATGCTTTCAAGATGGTTTTTAACAGTCCATTGTACCTCTCCACTTTGCCTGCAGCTGGTGCATGGTAGGGGATATGGTACACCCATTCAATGCCATGTTCCCTAGCCCAGGTGTTGATAAGGCTGTTCTTGAAATGAGTCCCATTGTCTGACTCAGTCCTCTCAGGGGTACCATGTCTCCACAGGACTTGCTTTTCAAGGCCCAGGATAGTGTTACAGGCCATAGCATGAGGCACAGGGTAGGTTTCCAGCCATCCTGTGGTGGCTTCTACAATTGTGAGCACATAGCGCTTGCCTTGGCGTGTCTGGGGCAGTGTGATGTAGTCAATTTTGCCAGGCCTCTATACTTGTACTTGGACCACTGCCCACCATACCATAGGGGCTTCACCCTCTTGGCCTGCTTGATGGCAGCACACGTCTCACAGTCATGGATAACCTGAGAAATACTGTCCATGGTTAAATCTACCCCTCAGTCTCATGCCCACTTATAGGTGGCATCTCTACCCTGTTGACCTGAGGCATCATGGGCCCATCGAGCTAGGAATAACTCTCCCTTGTGTTGTCAATCTAAGTCTATCTTTGACACCTCTATCTTTGCAGCCTGGTCTACCTGCTGATTTTTTTGGTGCTCCTCATTGGCTCTACTCTTGGGGACATGGGCATCTACACAGCGGACTTTCACAGGTAGCCTCCCTACCCTGGCAGCAATGTCTTTCCACTCATCAGCAGCCCAAATTGGTTTTCCTCTATGCTGCCAATTAGCCTCTTTCTACCTCTCCAGCCATCCCCACAGAGCATTGGCTACCATCCATGAATCAGTGTAGAGGTAGAGCTTTGGCCACTTCTCTCTTTCAGCAATGTCCTGGGCCAGTTGAACAGCTTTGAGTTCAGCAAGTTGGCTTGATGCACCTTCTCCTGCAACCTGTCATGTGGGGCTCCATACAGCTGCTTTCCACTTTCGTTTCATTCCCACAATGCGGCAAAAACCATCAGTGAAAAGAGCGTATCGTGTTTCTTCCGCTGCTAGTTGGTTATATGGTGGCGCTTCTTCAGCACGTGTCACTTCTTCTTCCTCTTCATCAGCAAGACCAAAGTTTTCACCTTCTAGACAGTTTGTAATTAGTTCCAGAATCCCATGGTGATTCACTTTTCCAATATGGGTGCACTGTGTAATGAGAGCAATCCATTTACTCCATGTAGCACTGGTGGCATGGTGGGTAGAGGGAACCTTTGCTTTGAATATCTACCCCAGTACTGGTAGTTGGGGTGCCAGGAGGAGTTGTGCGTCAGTGCCTATTACCTCTGAGGCGGCTTGGACTCCTTCATAGGCTGCTAAAATTTCCTTCTCTGTTGGAGTATAGTTGGCTTCAGACCCTCTGTAGCTTCATAATCCTAGTGGTTGGCCTCAAGTCTCCCCAGGACAGTTAACATTGTTGTTTCATTGCATTTTGAAGTAGCTTCTTTCTTAGTGCTGTATTGGATATGTTTTAAGGTTGCTCTGTATCAATTAGGCCCCACTTCAAGCTGTCAAACTGCTATTGTTATGAAGTATTCCCACTGCCTCCACCCACATGATTTGCAGAGTAATAAAGCATAACAAGCAGACTTGAAATACAGTACACCAAGATGAAGCTGAAGGGCTGTGTTTTTCTTTTCAAATCTCTTTCCTTATGCAGTGAATAGTGGAAAATTATTAGCACTTCTGTTTTTTTCTTTTTAAATAAAATTTCTTGCCAGTCTATTTTATTCAAACTGTGATAATATAAAGCATGCATGTAAAATGCTTGTTTGAGTTGAAGGCAGTTATCAATGAGCAATTCATGTTTGGTTTTAGTGTTTCCATATGTGACACCCAAAGGAATTAATGGCATAGACTTTAAGGGAGAAGCTATAACTTTCAAGGCAACTACTGCTGGAATCCTTGCTACACTCTCTCATTGTATTGAACTCATGGTAAAACATGAAGAAAGCTGGCAAAAAAGACTAGATAAGGTAAGATGATTTTCCTTAACTTTTCTTGAAAAAATTGTTTCTTCAGCTTAAAATTGAAATTTTAAATTAGTTGGTTTAAACTTTATTATTCCATGTATTACTTTTTTTATGTACAGCACTTATTAATTTTAGATGCTTTCATCATTTATTACTTGTTTAACATGTTAAAATCAATTCTGATTGTTAGTGATACAGTAACATTACTCATCATATCTTTTCTTTTCCCAGCCCTTGTTCAAATAGTATTCCTATATTTTTAATACTATAAAGATCCTGATAGCATTCTACAGTAATAAGTGTATTGCTTGCAGCCCTCTAAGAGAGACCTAATTATATATGCCTGCAAAATGATGTTAAAATCTCTGAAATGTTTTGTGATACGAAATGGTAATGTCCTCATTTAGGGCAAATTTGGGAGAAAACCTCCAAAGGGGTTCCTCTAGAAAGCAAATTCAAGTGGCCCCTCCCCCAAATGGCTCGGGAAAAGATTTCCTTGGAGAAAAGTGGAAAAAACTGTTTATTTAACAGGCAAAGCATTCACCAGCACAAAAAAACAAAAAAACAACAACAAAAAAAACAATATTAAACAATAAAACCTCTCACCACTCCAAAGAGATGACAAACTCAGTAAGTCCTTTTCATGGGTTGCAGCTTGGCTCACCCAGTCTGTTATCAGTCCCTCCGGTGCTGGAAATGTCATGGCCCAGGCCTGACCCGGTGGGCCACAGGTGCGAGCTGCTAGTGCTCTTCTGGGTTTTCAGTCCAGAGCAGGTTTAAACAGTTTCAAGAAAAAGAAAAACCACAGTCCAGGGAACTTCTTTACCTCAGCTAGCTAAAAACTAACTAAAAAGCAAAGGAGAACTCTTTCTCACTGTCTGTGCTGCAGACAACAGAATCCAGGAGAAGGATGCCAGGGAGCAAGTGCAGTTTCTGATAACAAACTCCGCACTTCTTCTCTGCCCCGCCTTCGCTCTTGGAACCAGTCTTAAAGGTGCAAAACTTATTTCTGGGCTAAACAGATGAATGGGGATACAAGCATCATGAAGTCATCCCAGGACAGGTGACAGAACTGAGGAGAACAATCACTTCTAACTTTAAAGGTCTAAGATACAGGTTTTTCACTTACCTTTAGGAGACTAAAGAGATTAATTTAAGTCATGTTTTATACTAATTGGGTAATTTTTGGGGTGGAGCTGGGCTTATATTATATTATGTTATTCTTATGGCAGTGATAGTTCATGGTAAGCCTACTCAACCACTATAGCAACTTGAAAGGAGCAGTGTCTTCTCTCTTCAGATGAGATGTGCTAGAAACATGGCTAGGTTGTACTTCAGGCTTTGATTTCTAGAATTCTGCCATCACTGGCTGGTGTCCTGTACAGTCCTTTAGCCATTGTTGTCTTGTTTTTAATTTAACATATTTCCGTATGGTGTATATCACATTTCAAATCTAACTCAATAAGTGTTAGTGGTACTCAATTCAAAGAATGAAGTTATTCAGACAAAGTACAACCATGTTTGAATCCTTGCCCATGTCTCCTGGCTCTTTGTCTATATGTCGGACCCAGTCCTATCTAACTGTATTGTGACTTCTGTCAACATTTACTTTATTGCATCATCTAGGTAGTTTGAGGAATTATAGCAGACCTAAGACTTGAAGCTTGTTCATAGGATTGTAGGGTAATTTAGGTTAGAAGAGACCATCTCTAGTACAAACTCCTGCTTAAAGGAAGGACAGTTTGAATCAGATCAGGTTGATCATGGATCTATCAAGTCTGATTTCTAGTCTCCAAGGCTGAAGACCGCAGAGCAATTCTGAGCATCCTGTTCTGATGATCTGCTGCTGTTATATATCCCCTTGGAGCAGCTCTTATTCCAGTATCTGCCTACTGTTTTTCCTCTTCCTACTATAGACCATTGTGAAGAGTCTGGCTCAGTTTGTTGATGACCTCCTTGGAGGTATTGGAAGGCTACTATTAAGCCCCCCCAAAGAAGCCTTCTCTATTCCAGACTAAGCAAACACAGTTCACTCTTGCTGATCACAGTTTGCTTACAGCATGGATGAAGTGATTTTTTTTCTTGTCAGTAGGTTAGTATATGTTATTACAGAATAATATGTTAGTATAGAATTTGGTTTAAATTAGTTGTCATATTTTTCTTCTTCTGTGGGCTAACTTCAAAGCACTTGTTTTCAGCTGTAAGCATTTAAAAATTCAAACCTAAAATTCACTTTCACTCATACAGAATCACAGAATCATTTAGGTTGGAAAAGACCTTTAAGATCATTGAGTCTAGCCTTCAAGCGATCACCACCTTGTCAACTAGACCATGGCATTAAGTGCCACATTCAGTTGTTTCTTGAACACCTCCAGGGATGGTAATTCCACCACATCCCTGGGCATTCCATTCCATCACTTAACAACCCTTTCCATGAAAAAATTATTCCTGAGGTCCAACCTGAACCTTTCCTGGTGCAGCTTGAGACTATGTCCTCCTGTCCTGTCACTAGTTGCCTGGGAGAAGAGGCCAACCCCCACCTGGCTACAACCTCCTTTCAGGCAGTTGTAGAGATTGATAAGGTCATCCCTGAGCCTTTTTTTTCTCCAGGTTAAGCTCCTTCAGCCTCTCACCATCAGACTTGTGCTCCAGACCCTTCACCAGCTCTGTTGCCCTTTTCTGGACTTGCTCCAGCATCTCAATGTCCTTGTCGTGAGGGGTCCAGAACTGGACACAGCATTTGAGGTGTGGCCTCACCAGGGCCAAGTACAGTAGGACAACCCTTTCCCTTGTCCTGCTGGCCACACTATTGTTAATACAGGCCAGGATGGCATGGGCTTTCTTGGCTACCTGGGCACGTGCTGGCTCATGTTCAGCTGTTGTTGATCAGCATTTCCAGGTCCTTTTTTGTGCTGGAAAGGTTTTCAGACACTCTTTCTCAAAACTGTAGCACTGCATGAGATTGTTGTGGCCTAAATGCAGGACCCAACACTTGGTCTTGTTGGTTGAATCTCATACCACTGGCCTTGGCCCATCAATCCAGCCTGTCCAGATCCCTCTGTAGAGCCTTCCTACCCTTCAGCAGATCAACACTCCCAGACCAACTTGGGTGAAGTCTGAACTTACTGAGGGTGCACTTGAGCTGCTCTTCCAGATCATCAATAAAGATATTAAACAGGATTGGTCCCAATACTGAGCCTTGGGGAACCCCACAAGTGACTAGCTGCCAACCACATGTGACACTATTTACCATCACACTCACTCAGGGCCTGGACACCCAGCCAGTTTTTAACCCAATGAAGAGTGTACCTGTCCATGCCATGAGCTGCCAGCTTTTCCAGGAGAATTCTATGGGAGACAGTATCAAAGACTTTGCTAAAGTCCAGGTAGACAACATCCACAGCCTTCTTCTCATCCATTAGGTGGGTCACCTGGTCATAAAAGGAAAACAAGTTGATCAGACAGGACCTGCCTTTCCTAAACCCATCCTGGCTAGGTCTGATCCCTTGGTTGTCCTCTATACGCCATGTGATAGCATTCAAGATGATCTGTTCCATAACCTTGCCAGACATTGAGGTCAGGGTGACAGGCCTGTAGTCCCCCAAATCCTCCTTCTGACCCTTCTTGTGGATGGGCGTCACATTGGCCAACCTCCAGTCATCTGGGACCTCCCCAGTGAGCCAGGACTGATGTTAAATGATGGACATTGGCTTGGCGAGCTCTTCTGACAGCTCCTTCAGCACCCTCAGATGAATTCCATCTGGTCCCACAGACTTGTGAGTGTCTTAAGTGGCTCAGCAGGTTGCTAACTGCTTCCTCCTGGATTACAAGGGGGCTGTTCTGCTTCCCATCCCTGTCTACCAGCTCAGGGTGCCAGTTGCCCTAAAGATAACTGGTTTTACTGTTGAAGACTGAGGCAAAGAAGGTGTTAAGTACCTCAGCCTTTTTATCATCCTTGGTGACTATATTCCCCCCCATGTACAATAAAAGGATGGAGAATTTCCTTGGTGCTCTTTTTGTTGCTAATGTATTTATGAAAACCTTTTTTATTATCTTTCACAGAAGTAGCCAGACTGAGTTCTGGTTGAGTTTTTGCCTTTCTTATTTTCTCTCTATGTAACCTAATGACATCCTCGTACTCTTCCTGAGTTGCATGCCCTTCTTCCAAATGTCATAAACCTTCTTTCTTCCCTGAGTTCCTGTAAAAGATCCCCATTCAGCAAGGCTGGTCTCCCCTGACAGCTCATCTTTCGGCACATAGGGACAGACTGCTCCTGAACCTTTAAGATTTCTTTCTTAAAGTATGTCCAGCCTTCCTGGACCCCTTTGTTATTAAGGACTGTTCACCAGAGGACTTTTTTGAAAGTGTCCTGACAAGGCCAAAGTCCGCCCTCCAGGGTAGAGGTTTTGTTGTTGCCCCTCCTTACTTCACCAGGTATTGAAAACTCTATCATATCGTGGTCGCAGTGCTCAAGAGAGCCTCTGACCACAGGGGATACTTCTAACCCTATGCAGACATGATTTTACAAGTGCTGCTTATATACAGTTGCTACATGCATATTACAATTCACCCATTACCATAAAACCCACCCCAAGTTCCCAGGTTCAGTCCTTGTTTTTTCTGTCACTACAGTCTTGAGCCAGATGTCGTCTTCTTATCTTCCAACCGTCCTTGCTGGGAAAGCAGTTTTTGCATGCCTTGTTTTGCTACTAAAAGTTCACAAGCACAGTAAAAATTGAATTAATCCTTTTGGTATCAGACTCACTAGGGCTGTCAGGAAGTTCTCTTCCACATACTTCAAGAACCTCCTAGACTGCCTCCTCTCTGCTGTGGTGAGTTTCCAGCACACATCTGGCAAGTTAGTCTCCCACAAGAACAAGGGTTGATGATTGTGAAACATCAGAGACACTTATAGACTAGTTCATCTGCCTCTTCATCCTAGTTGTGTGTTCTATACCAGACTCTCACCAGGATATCTGCCTTGTGAGCCCTCCCCCTGATTCTTACTCATAGGCACTCCTACAGCATAAGTAAATATGTTTTAAAGGGGGTCACTTGGAGATTTTAAATTTCTCTGCCTTGGTAGACATGCAACTTTGTCACACTTGTCAGTGAAACTTTCTGGGGATTACAGCACACTGATGATGAAGTACTATAATTCTAATATAAAATAACCTTTTTGTTTGGATTCCTCTAATTCCTAGCTTATTAGATGAGGAGATTTTGAGTGAATTAAATAGTATAAAATTGTGGTGGATCTGCCTTGGCAAACAGCCAAATGCCCACCCAACTGCTCACTTAGCATCCCATTGTCACCGTTGAGTCAGAAATGACACAGAGTCAGATCAGAAGGCAAAGGCTAAAAAGCAGCCTTTATTCAATCCTCTCCTTTTTATACCTTGGTTCGCTACAGGTGGACTTGATTGGTCATTTAACCAACACATTTCACATGATAGGCTAATTAAGGAGACACCCATCTGTAAACAACTTTATGAGAAAAACCACTTGTTAAAAAACACCACCTGCGGATTGTTTAATATTTGATTATCATTTATCTCTCCAGCTCCCTAAAGCTTCACAGACCGATTCACGGGAAAACTTATCTAGCTTTCTCTCTCTCTGACCAGACTGTCATAGCCACAGGTCCCCTTTTTGTTTAAAGGAGGAGGCAGTGTTTGTAATCCTCTGCAGGGCCCCTTGCAGAAAGTAGAACAAACACAGTTCCAGAGGTTCCTCTAGTAGTTGCCAGTTACCAATCAGAACCTCAATTAAACACTGACTTAGAATGGTCAGAGAGATTTCCAACATATTTACCAACATCAAGTCTTGTGGTTCCCTCTTACAAGAAATACACTGTTAATCTTAAAATCAGTTATCTATTCTAATACAGTAACCAAACATTGTTAGTCTGCTCAAAGAACTGGCAGTCTAACTTGTCAACAACCCTTTTCCAGAAACAGAAAAGATAGAATGTTCATTCCCCACTCGTGGAGGGGCCATCTGATTGATGGTCAGCATCTTGATCATCGTTTGAAGGTTGCCTGTTGGCCACATTCTGTTTTGGTGTCACAAGTCAGGGCGAACACACCTCTCAGGTAATCACCGTACCCCAGTATCTATGGAAACACATGCATACCTGCGGCCCCAAGTGATAAGGTTGCATGGGCCCTCCCACTTATTAGTTGTTAGGTCTCATATCCAGATTTTCGCTCAAGGCAGGTGCATCTCACCTGAAGAGTGAAATGTGAGAAAATTATATAAAATGACAGGATTGTTTGAATTTTGTGGCACTGTAAGATGACTGATTGTATATAGAGCTTTTTTCAACTTACTGTGTGGGGTTTCTCTAGGCATTCCCTTTTTTTGCTTATCCAGAACATGTTTTACAGTACCATGAGCGTGTTCAACAATGTCCTGGCCCATTGGAGAGTGCAGGATACCAAGTTTGTGTGAGACTTCCCATAAGCGCAAAAACTGCTGTGTCTTCTGTGAGATGCAGGCAGGGCCATTATCAGTTTTCACAGAAGAAGGTATTCCCAAAATTGCAAAAGCCATTCTCCAATGGGCAATCATGTCACGGCCCTTTTCTCCACTGTGAGCAGATACCCACATAGCAGGAGAGAAGGTATCAATAGACTCGTGCACATACTTGAGGCGGCCAAATTCAGCAATGTGAGTAACATCTGTTTGTCAAAGCTGCAAGGCTCTTCGGCCTCTGGGGTTCACCCCCGCTGGTAAAGGTGCAGCAAGTCTGTGACAGTCAGCACAAGAAATAACAATGTCACGAGCCTCAGTTGGCGTTGACTGAAACTGTTTCTGCAGAGTATGTGCACTTTGATGGAAAAAAATCATGCGATGGTTTGGCTTGCACAATCTTGTTGGGCTGAGGCACTAGCCTCGCAGAGTTAGCTAGCCTGTCAGCCCTGGCATTACTTTCTGTTATGAAACCTGGTAAATTGGCGTGACTCTGAATGTGCAAGAGTAATACGAATGAACTCGGGTCTGAATTGCACACCACAAGGCTTTCAATAACTGAAACAAAACTGCATTATTGACTTCCTTCAGAAGTGAACAATCCAAATGTTTGGTTATATCTGCGACATAGGCAGAATCAGTGACCAAGTTCAGAGGCACCTGAGAAAATTTCTGGAATGCCATGGCAACAGCCTTCAACTCAACCAGTTGGGTCGAACTTGACTCATGGCCTTCCAGCACTTGCCATCCAGATTCATCCCTCCAAGTAAAAATGGCTTTCCCCGTTTTTCCAGAACAATCAGTAAAGACGGTGGGTCCTTGCACCAACACCTGACTACTTTTTGGCCGCACAGACAGATTGGTTGATTTTGCCAACTGCAGGAACTCATGACTGGGCAAATGATAGGCAACCTGCCCTGAAAAGTTTTGCAGTGCACTTTGCAAAGGAGCACTGTTAATGAAGCTCCATTCAAAGTCTTCCCGTTGTACTGGAAGAATAATTTTTGCAAGATCTGCTGCCATTAATTGCAAATCAAATGAGTGATCAATTCAAACAATGTGGGTGCTGTCTTTTTCGGTTGATGGGGAAAGAAGACCCATTCCAAAATGTGCAAGGGATCAGATCATTTGTCACTCCATTGGCCAATGATACCTGTAGGATGAAAATCTGGATTGATAATGAAGACGGTGATATCAATGGAAGGATCTAGTCAATGAACCTGACAAGCAGAAACAGCTTGTTGGACTTCCTCCAGTGCTTGTCACACCTCAGGAGTCAATTTTCGAGGTGATCTCAGGTCAGAGTTCTTCCTTAAAATATCATACAGCTGGGACAATTTTTTTGCGGTTAGTCCCAAATAAGGATGCAACCAACTGATGATGCCCAGCAATTTCTGGGCATCATTCAGAGTCTTAATAGAATCCGAGAATTGCACCTCTTGATGCTGAACAGTTTGGTCCAAAATTTTGACTCCCAGATATTTTAAAGGATGATGCTGTTGAACCTTCTCCAGAGCCACTTGCAGCCCATAAGAATGCAGAGCAGCAAACAGCTGAGGCTGTATCCTCAGCAACTCATTCTGGGTGGATGTTGCCACCAGGATGTCATCCATTTAGTGATAACAATATGCATCAGGAAACTGCCCGTGGACTGCAGACAAGGCCAGAGCCACATACCACTGACAAATAGTTGGGCTGTTTCTACAGCCCTGCAGCAAAGCTTTCCATTGATATCTCTGCACAGGTTCAGCATTGTTAATTGCAGGCACTGTGAAGGCAAACTTTGGTTTGTCATCAGGATGCAAAGGAATTGTGAAAAAACAATCCTTCAGATCAACGATCAAGATTTCCCATCCTGTAGGGAGCATGGTGGGTGAGGGCATACTACGCTGCAATGCCCCCATGCTTTTCATCACCGCATTAATTTTCCAGAGGTCCTGTAACAGCCTCCATTTCCCAGATTTTTTCCTTATCACAAAGACGGGAGTATTCCAGGGACTAGTGTAAGGCTCAATGTGTCCCTGTTGAAGTTGTTCCTGAACCAATTCATGAAGGGCAACCAATTTTTCTTTTGTCAGGGGCCACTGGTTTTCCCAGATGGGTCTTTCCACCATCCACCATAAAGGCAGCGTAGGATATTTTGCGCCCTTCAGCACAGTGGCCCCAATTAAAAATGTGTCTCAATTCATACCCCCCAGGCTGCCAATACATCCCACCCCCAGAGATTGATTGGAGCTGTAGTGACATAGGGCCAAACTGCAACTGTCTGCCCATCCATATTTTTGATCAGCACAGACCATTTGGCTTACAAAGGTCTGCGTTGCACCCCCCAACCCTTGGATGGCTGACCCTATGGAAAACAAAGGCCATGTAGGAGGTCACACAGGGAAGGAGATGGCTGTCACATCTGCTCCTGTGTTGATCAAACCTCGAAGCCTGATCACTGGCGAGCTGGCACCCAGTAGAATCAGGGTACATGTCATTGGTGGTCACTGAGAAGAAATATCTGCAGACCAGAAGACTTGTGGCAGTCCTGTGGATTTTAAGCCACCATCCCCACGAGTCCACTGGTCAGCCCTGGGGACACATGACTGGAAAGGCACAAGTTAAGCAATCCGAGTCCCTGCTGCAATAGTGACAGGGGGAGGTGAGCATGGAAACCATGGCACAAATTTGACCAGTAAAGTCAGAGTCAATGACACCTGTGTGCACAAAGATTCCTTGGAGGGTGGCACTAGATCTTCCCACAAGCAGTGCGCTCAGTCCTTGCCCTAAAGGTCCAAACACATCCAAAGGAGCCTTATGTACACAACAGAATTCTAAGATGACTGTGGTTGCAGTATGTACATACACCCTAGCTGAGCCATGGGTGCTGCCCTGAGCTGGCTGAACAGGCCTGTGCCGGTGCCATGCCCTGAGGAATCACTTGTGTCAGACCGCATTTCCTCTGTGCGCTCATCTTCCTGTTTCCCAGGCCTACCAAAAGCTGGCCATTGGCATGATATTTAGACTTACATTGGTTTGCAAAATATACTGCCTTTAAGCACTTAAAATACAAGAAATTGGTATTCATTTCTGTCTGCTTGTGTGTTCCCTGTTTTCTCTTGCTCTTATTTTTTCCTTTTTTCTGTTGTCTGTCCCCCGAGGATGACTGGCCTGGCTGTAAGGCAGCCACCAGAGCAGACATTTTTTAGTCTAGAGTACCTACTGTGGAACATGCTTGGACCGTGTCTGTTAGTGTTGGGTCACCTGGAAGAGCATCTGTGATCTCCTGGCAATTGTTGTTTGAGTTGTCCCTCGCTAATTGTTTGCACAAAAGCTGCCTCAAGTTATCATCCTCAACTTGTTTCTCCAGGGCTGCTGCAAGTTTCTCAACAAATGATAGAAATGGTTCTTTTGTTCCTTCAGTTATTGTCACATATAGTGGCTTGGGAGTGGCCACTTCTATAGTTTTTAACAATGCTAAAAACCCTACCCTTTCACTCTGCTCAAGAACAGCAGGGTCCCACGTAGCCTGAAGATCAGGATTAGAATAGGCATGTTCCCCTATGAGAACATCCACCCCCATGTAATACTTAGGATCCCTCTGAGGCACTTGCATGTTCTCTGTTGCAACCCTTTGAGCAACCTGCTTCCAATTGTCCTGAAAAACTTTAAGTTGCACAGGTTGGAACAATACTTGAGCTATATGTCTAGTATCAAATGGAGCAAGTAGGTCCGTGTTTAGCACTCTGATAACTTTCATAACTCGTGTAGAACCAAGGCCATATTTTGCTTTCTCTCTCTCTCTGACCAGACTGTCGTATCCACACCTCATCCAGAAGGACTGGAGTGTGTGTGTGTGTGTGGGAGAAACGGGATGAGAAAGCTCACAAGTCAAGAGAAAGACAGGAAGATTGCTTATGAGTTTTTATCCTGGCAGAAAATCTGTTGCTGATTAAAATAGGTACAGTTAGTAGGAAACAAAAAGACAAACACTAAAACAGTTTTCTTCCCCCATTTCCCAGGCTCAACTTCACTCTTTAACTGCAGGCTCCTCTACACCCCTGCTTTCTAGCCCCAAGGAATGCAGTGTGGTGGGGGTGGGGGGTGGGGAATGGATGGCTGAAGGTCAATCCAAAACACTTAATCTATGCCACTTCTTCTCACACTTTTCCCCTGCTCCAGCACAGGTCCTTTTCAGGGCTGTAGTCCTGTGGGAAAACTCCTTTCCATTGTGAGTCCTCCATGGAACATGGTTCCTTTAGGAAATGTCCCTCTGCTCCAGCGCAGGGTCCTTCATGGACTATAGTGTGGATATATTCTCTGCCTTGGAACTCCTCCTCATCATTCTTTTCTGGCCTTGGCATTCCCTCTGTTTCTCCCTTTTTGTTCCCTCTCCTCTCTCCCTGGGCTGTTTTTTGCTCTTAAATACATTTCCACAGAGATTCCATGCATGTGGTGGATGGGTTCAGCTATGTCCTGTGGTCGGTCTGTTTTGGAGCCTGTTTGACACAGGACAGCCCCTGGCCACCTTCCTCATATGCCACTCCTGCAGCCCCTCACAACCAACACCTTGACACCTATACCCTGCACAAGATTTTTAAAATGGCAATTGAATATATTCAGACCTTTGCTAACACTATTTATTCCACTTCAGTTGTAGGCCTTGTTTTGTTTTGGTTTTTTTGCCTTGTTTTACTAACTAAACATGGCTCTGTAAAAGTCTCTTCTATAACTATGAACCTGAGCAAAAAATAATTACTCTGTCATCTGATAAATAGATGTAGGAGGAGAATGATGTTGATATGTGTACTCTCGGGTTTCTTGGATAGATGCTTATGTCTCTCTGAAAAAGAAATAAATATTAGAAGATGATAAAATTCAGAATGTTTTCTCTGAGACGTTAAAGGGGAAAATTATATTAAATTGGGCAGCCATTCGTGTGTGTCTTATCTGGGAGGTCTTTAAAGCTCTTGTAGATCTGTTCAGCATCTGTAAAAGACCAGCTAGAAGAATTGAAAGGAGCAGCATCAGATTTGTCCTTTATATATCAGCAGATTCACTACGCAGTCTCCGTGCTGTGCAGGTGTGTCAGTTAAAACAGGATCTCTGTCAGTGGCTAAAAGCAATGAGTGTTTTACAAGTTGTCTAAGTACCATTGTAATCCAGCTTTCTCTCCTTCTTTCTCCAGCCTTGGCACTTCACTAGCTTCAGAACCATGTTTTACTTGGCAGCAAAACACAAATATGAATATTGAGAGTCCTGCTACTTCACAAAACTATATAGCCTCCATCTTGCAGAGGGACGGTTTAGCCTTCTCTGCCTTCAAGGGAGTTGACAGCTCCTCCCAATTTAGTGTTGCCTGAAAACTTGTTCAGTATATCATTTAGTCCTGCATTCAAGTTGTTTATGAATATGTTAAAGAGAACTGGCCCTAAAATGGAGCCCTAAGGAATGCCACTTGTGACTGGTCAGCAGCCTCATGTAACCCCATTTAGTACAAGCCAGTGTGTGATGTGTTTATCCAGCTGTGTGCTGGATATTTTATCCAGAAGGGTACTGTGAGAAAGAGTATCAAAAGCTTTATTGAAATCCCAAAAATTGCATCAACTGGTTTCCTCTCTGATCAACTAGGTGGGTTACCTTGTCATAAAAGGAAATTAAATTTGACAAGCAGGAGTTTCCCCTCATGAACCTCTGCTGGCTGTGATCAGTGACTGCATTGTCCTTCAGGTGTTTTTCAATAACTCCCTGTCCTGGTTTAGGGCAAATTTGGGAGAAAACCTCCAAAAGGGGACCCTCCAGAAAGCAAACTCATGCATCCCCTCCCTCCACCTTGTTCAGGAATAAATTTCTTAGGAGAGAAGTGGAAAAAACCTGTTTATTTAACAGGCAAAGTTCCCCCCTGCACACAAAATGAACTATACTGGATGACAAAACTCATTTGCAGCTCTGAAGAGATGACAAATTCAGAAAGTCTCTCCAGTCTGGTCGGTGGCTGCTCTGTTATCAGTCCCTCCGGTTCTAGGAAAGGCTGCAGAGTAGGCCCAGGCAAGCTACAAAGTGCGTGCTCTCGGTGTTTCCCCGGTTTCTGGTCTGGAACAGGTTCAAATGGTTCCAAGAAAAGGGAAAGAAAAACAGTCCAGGGAAAGCTCGGATTGCCTTAGCTAGCTAAACTAACTAACTAACTAAAAAGCAAAAAGAGCACGGTTGTAAATTTGCTGGTTTCTCCAGGGCCAGGTCTGATCTGACTAGCTCTGGACCGTTGGCCCATTGCAGCCTTTACAAGGACAGAGTAAAAGACTGGAGGCTCTCTTCTCCTCTCAGGGCCAACAATGCCACACCTTTATTGTAGAATTAATCCAGGGGATCCTAGATGGGAAGGAGGTGGTGTCCCAGGAGAAAAAGAGAGGGAATGCCTCATGGCAGGAGACTTTTAAACCTGGGGGAATGGGGGGGCGGAGGAAGAGGACCACAGCCAATGGGATACAAGTGAGGAGGGGGCAAGGGGAGGAGTAAACCTGGGACAAACCACTACCACCACGGCTGGGGGGGGGGGAGGGGGAAGACCATGAGATCAGTGCAGATTACCAAACACCACATGCAAAAACAACAACTAAATAAACTATTTAGTGCAATACACCATGCGGTGTTCTGCCCCGTCCATGCCCAGACAACAGTGTTCCAGTAGACAGTGGAGGAGTGAGTCTAGTTCTTGATAACAAAACTCTGTGCTTCTTCTTCTCCCCACCTTCGCTCTCAGCCAGTCTTGAAGGCACAGAATATAATATCCAGCATAAACAGAACACACGATTGGGGATACAAGCATCATAACATCACCCTAGGACACTCCCAGAATATTCTTCATAACATTGCAGGCACTGCTTGTTGGGGAAGATGAAACAGGAAAGCCTTACAAATATGATTGCCTGGCAAAAGATTTTGAGAATATAGAAACTATAAGCGAGATTGAAATGAAAGCAAGCTTTGAGATACCTTAGTTACTGAACAACGGGAAAACAATGGTGTGGCTGGCTGAAGGTAATCCCCTTTTGATGATACAAGACCCTCTGCAAGCAGGCAGGTCCAAGGGTCCGAGCAGACCCTGCCAGCTTGGCAGAAGGGGTCCGAAGAGTAGTTTTTAGGGTTTAAAATGTAGCACAGTATGGTAATGTAGTGATTCTTATAGGCTGTATGTAAATGCTATAGGATTTGTGTGTTGTACTAGATTGGTTAGTGAGAATCAGAATATTCAACACAGAAGATGATTTACTGTATGGTAACGGGAACTTCGCACTCTTACTCTTGCTCTCTAACTTACTTTTCTATGCTCTTAGCTCTTGCCTTTTACGTTCTTACCCTCTAATCCTCTCTACCCCTCTCTTCTCTCGGGCCTGCTCCGAGCTGCAGCTGGCAGCTCCCAGCAGGGCCCTGTACCCACGCCCTTTGCAATAAACTGCAAGTTCCACGACCTGGCTTCAGAGATCTCTCGTCTCCATCCATACCGACCGTGCTACCCCCGTCTCGCCCACACTGCTGACCCTCAACAAACCATGAATAGCTATGATTAAACTAGATACCAGGTTTTTCTTGCTGATCTAGTTTATTCCATGTGATTTAGAGAAGTTATGCTCAAGGTAGCTAGCTCCCCGAGCTTTGTATTATATATGCATCTATAAGGGCACATAAATGTATGCATTCAAATAAAATCAGCACCTCTGCAATTGTTCCTCGGGAATAAAACTTAGACTGATCATTCCATTTATTATCATACAGACTATTATCAGTCAATATATTCTTGCTGCTTTAAATGATCATGTAATTTTACAGGAAATAGAGAAAAGGAGAAGAATTGAAGGAGCATACAAAAATGCTGTGACAGAACTGAAGAAAAAGTCCCACTTCGGAGGGCCAGACTATGAGGTACAAATTCTGCTTTTGAAATTTTAAAAAATGCTAAGGCTTTTGAAGATTAGTTTGTTTCTCAACAGAGCATGTATGTAAATCAAGGTCTTTGTGCAATGCGTTCATGCCACTTTTTCTGCCTTGGAAACTGAAACTAAATGAAGAATCAAAATCCTTCAGTGTTTTGAGAATAGAAGTCTGTCTTCACCTCGGGTTTCCTATTCTACTTTTGTCTAAAGCATTTTGCTTGCATCTATTTTTGCTGACTTTTTAATTATTTTTCTTGCACATTTTATATTGCTCATTTGAAAGTTGTGTACTTTTACATTTTAATTAGCCAGCTGTCTAGATATGTAATGCAAATATGAAAGTCCTGACTGCAGAGGCTGTCCTAGAATGTGAAGTTTAGTTTGAATTGATTTTTAACTTGTCACTGCCACTTGAAATGTGTTGATAAATTAAATTATTTTAGGTTCTGCTTCATCTGTTAAATGGCATATGTTATCTACTTCCTCCTCAGTTTGGTTATTTAATTAAAGTCTGAGTCTCTTAACCTGCCTTCTGAACAATAATGTAAAGTAATGCACCTATAAAGCAGTTTGCATAATTTTTAAGAACTCGATTCTTTTATTTATGTTAATTAATCAGGTTTCTACTTACAAATCATAGCCTGAGAAATAGAATTAATATGTTGAGATATTTAAAAGGTATTTGAGCTTATGTTCTCTGTTGTGGCTGAGGCACTGTAAAAGAAAAGAATGGATAGGAAGTTGGACTTTGTCTACCTGGTTATGAACTCAACTGCTTCTCCCAGATATCCCTGATGTAAAGTAGATTTTTGAAATTTGCTGGACTAGTTTGTTTTACAGTACAATAAAAGCAGTAAACCTAGTTTTCCTAAATTACCATTTTACTTAGTGGACACAAGTTTTTAATAATTGAATCAAATCTACCTGCTGTTTATTGTTAAACTGTTCTTTCCAAGAATTCTCAATAGTGATCCACAGGATTTTGGCTTGTTGTGCTTTGAGCACATATCTGAAATCCACCCTAAGGCAATGGAATACTTGGAAGCAGTCTAAATACACAATTATGTTAATATATTTACTTACGTACATTAAACATTTTAAAGAGAAGATATTTTTTAATTAAAGCCTAAATCTCATATCAAAGTATATTGACACTTACTCAGTCTTCGGTTTCCTGGGGTTTTTGCTTGTTTATTTAAGTATCCCTAAACTGCACTTAAAGGAAATAACTTCCTTTAAGAAGTAGAGTTTTCAGATTAATTCTAATATATGAATATTGGTGAAAATATTTATATGCATAATACATAAATAGCTATTTCTAATATTGAACTTAAGTGGAGCTCTCATGTCTCCAAAATCTTGAGCTAGTTTTGTTTCTTATGCTCTAGGAGGGTCCTAATAGTCTGATTAATGAAGAAGAATTCTTTGATGCTGTTGAAGCTGCTCTTGATAGACAGGATAAAATGGAAGAACAGGTATTGATAGTTGAAAAATGTGTTAATGATGGGCACTTCATGGAAGACTTCTGTGACTTAATCAGTCCTGGGGCACATCTCCTGAAACTCTAGATATTTTAGATTGACACTTATAAGTGGGATTCACTATATAATATTTACAATTAAATATAATTTTTTAACTCTAATTTTGAGAAAGTGACTTGACAGCTTGCATAGAAAGGGATAGTATAAGTGTTAAGCTAATTGGTTGTCTCTGTTTTTTAACTCCTAAATAAATGTATTAGTCCTGTATAAAACTTATCTTTATATGTAACTGATACTCTGGGTAAATAAGAATATCTAATGATGCAGCTATTTTTCAAAACCTAATTATTGCTCTGAAGTTTCTTTTGACTGTAGCAGTATGTGAAATAGGAAAGACATAGTTCTATTGGTGTTTGGTCTTGTTTAAAAATTGTGTAGGCCCTGGCTATTTCTCTAACTCATTTCTTGAATACTCTTCAGTGACAAGGATCAAAAAGGGATGTGTTGTGATAGAATATATGGAATATGAGAAAATATAGTAGTGTATAAAATGAGAGGGAATAATAAAGTGATGCCTCCTTTGTCTTAAAATGGTTTTGGCTTATGAATATAGTGAATACAATGATTTGGTTAAGAATTATAAGACTGCCTAGTGGATATATAGTACCCAACATAGTTTATCTATGTTGGGGTCTCTTAGGAGAAGGTAAAAATTTTGAGTTTCTGTAGTACTACTACATGGATGCAACATCTGTGATGATGCCAATCTATTTTGCTTAACCTGGAAATATACCTTGAAGTATAGATAAATGGTTGATTCAATTTCCAGGCCCATTTGCTTCCTGAGAACTCCAGCAGGATGACAACTTCATGTCTGTCATGGACAGCATTAGTTGTAGCCACTATAAAGTTTGAAGGTGCCTCACTCTTTCATAGTCCATCCATTAGCAGCTGACTACCAATAATGAAAGTTATTTTGTTGCAGTCCCAAAGTGAAAAGGTCAGATTATACTGGCCAATATCCTTACCTCCCGGAGATGCATATTCTGCTGTGGGGACTCATAGATTTGTTCAAAAGGTAAGATATTTCTCATGATCTCCTCTGTATAATTGGCTGACTTGTATTTGTATATACTATTTTATATGGATAGGTAAGATTTTTAGATGTTTCTAGAAAAACTTTCAGTGGTTTACTCATTTTTAATTGAAGTAGCTGGAATTGGAAAAGGACTGTTTTCTGTCTTTGCTAAAAAAAAACTGATTTCAGTATCTATTTAGAATACTCTTGATTTGTATCAAGCTTGTCAGTTAGAGATTATAAAGAAAAAACCCAACAACTTGCTAACCTTGGTGTGATTAAGATACTTTCACCAAAATTAATTTAATTAGTAGGAAAAAAAATACAGTTTGTTGCATTAGGATCAATTGACTTCTTTTAGTGTTACTTGAAACACTATGCCTTTTTTAGGGCTATACTGGGAGCATAATACATCATAGGTGTGTGAAATCAGTATTTGCCACTGTGCTTGCTTCTTATGGTGCTTTTGTTTTCATTTTCTTCATTATCTTGTGCTTGCAAGTTGGTACTGGATGCTCTGTTGTGCCTTTGTTCTGATTACTTGGTTTTTTCTTTGTCTGTCTCTGGTAGCCCTATAGTCGCTCTTCCTCCATGTCTTCCATTGATCTAGTCAGTGCCTTTGATGTTCACAGATTCAGCACCCAGGTACTGTATTAATATGTAGAGTGGGGGTTGTGTATCTTTGCTGCATTTCATCCTCTTCTCTAGAACCTGGGTTTTTTGTTACATAAATCACTGTTTACTCTAAACTAGTATGTTGAGACAAAAAAAAAAATTATCTATTTCTATACTAAATGGTTGGTTTTTTACATTCTGCTTGCATGCATATCACTTGTGCAGAGGCCCAAATCTTGTGAACTGTTGGACTAATTTCATTAGCTTTAATAAAAATACCTACAACTTAAAAATTTTGCATTTCTGTTTATAATAAAAGTAATTAAGTAACACCTGGTTTTGGTTTGTGTGGGCTGGAGATGGTCTTTGCTTCAAATGGAATAGTTTTTCTTGGTTTTAAATCAAGGGTTTAATTTTGTCTTTAAAATTTGTCGCTTATAATAACATTAAGACATCAAATTTTAAGGTTCTCTATTATAATTTTTTACCTCTACAACTAGTTTTATTACCAAAAGGTCATAAAGTGTGTTGTTAAAAAAATGAGATTATGGATATGGGAATTTTGATTGAAGAGTTCCAATATACTCAATTACACTTCAGAAAATGTCTGACATCCTGAATAAGTAAGTGAATTTAGTTTTGGTGTCATATTCCAGTAATGTACAAAATTACTCTAGGTGCTTGCTCTGAAGAGCATAGTTTAAAGTTGAATTAGATAAGTGAATTCATGTGTTTGATCTTTCAAATAAATTCATTCAAACAGTATTCGTGCCATTACTTTCCTTCTGCTGTGGTCCATATGATTGTGAATATGGGGCTTCCTTCTGGGGTCTGTTGGTTTTGGGTTTGTTTGCTTGTTTTAAAATTTTTAACTAATGCTGTGTAAGGCTGCAATAAAAGGACTTTACAGTGGTTCATATACTCTGGGTTAGACACACAGGAGAAATACTGACCAGATATTCTCAAGCAGTCAAAACAACACAAAAGTTTACTGGCAAAATTTAGAAAAATCAGAGAGCTTTGGTAAAAGGTTTACTACAATACCCAGTCAACATAAACCACTTCTCACAGCATTAATTTGGTCCATTCAACTTAACAAACTTTAAACCCACGCGATGTTAAATTGCTCAAAATGTTCCAAGAAGGAATCAGAAGAAGAAAGAGAGAAAGACAGAAAGAAAATATATAGAAAAGCATGCATATAGCTAGCAACTCCTGGGTTCCAGCAGTGTTCAGAGGGAAACTCCAAGAGGAAGGTAGGGTCGAGACATGTGCTGGTTTGATGCTCAGCCTTAAATACCCCTTGACCTTTGTGGCCCCTCCCTCCAGGTGGGACTTCCAGCCACTCAGAAGCTGGGTTAGGCGAGAGTGGAGGGCTGGGATACTGGCTCTGAGGGTGGGGAGTGGGGGTAGTTCACTGTCTCGCCAGGGCAAGGCCCAACCTGCCACTCCCACACACACACATGCATCCCAAAATGTCTCAAGACATCCATCTTTCCAGTCTCTGACTCACTGAAAACAGCCTGCTTTTTCAAATAGATTGAATGGATTTTTTTTCTGAGTAACAGAGCCTGGAATCATACTACGTGCATACCTTGCCACCAGCTTTGTGAACAGAACCCTAATATTTAAGGATTTGCTTATTGGACTGAAATCCCAACACTTGCCTTGATTTATTGCAGTCAGTTAATTTCTGGAATTTGAATTTTTTACAAAGGGAAAAGTATGCAGGTCATATTGCACAACACCAATAGGCTGATCTACTGGTATTCCAGTCACGTTAATAATTCAAGTTTGGTTTTGTAGGGGAGGAGGGAGGAAATCAAGTAATAGAAAGCAAGTTTGATTCTAAAGATAGAATTAATTTTCTATCAGGCTGCATTGCCAGTTCAATGTAAGGGAAAGAGTCATTAAAATATGTGAACCTTCTCATTTTCATCTCTTAGGTCTGTGATAATATTTGTGTGTCTATATGGTGAACCTGAGTATCAGACCACTAGTGTGGCTGAAAACCTAACCACTTACATCTGAGATTGACCAGGTCCTTATCACAATAATGCAAATCAACATTAAAGATCAAGGTCAAATGGACTGGATTATGGGGTCAAGGTGTTGCTCTTTCTAGCAGCTGCAGGGATTATACTGTGTAGAAGCTACTACCCAGTGTCTTAGGATGTGGTTTCAAGTTAACTGACTACAGAAATAACGATCCTGCTAACTTACAAGAAACCTACTCCCCTCTGCCCCATTCTTTCCCCATATCTTCCCTAGAACAAACTTGCCAGTTCATTAAGTTGCTTCACCTGCTCTGGAGCTTCATTGCTAGTGAACAAGCAGGTGAAAGAGAACTGAGAGCATGAAAAGAAGCACACCTTTTTGTGACAACCTGTTGTAGACCTCATTATTAGGAAATTTTCCTCTGTCCCGAGGCTGAGGATTTGGCTTTTGGAAAGGCAAGCTAAATCTTGATTCTGAATAAATGGGGCTTGTTTCTAGACTTCATTCATATGAAGGAAATCTTAGTAACAGGTCAAGTAGAAACTTGCATTTTTGCTTTTAAGATGAAGATGCATAAACATATTCTGACAGGAGCTGGTTCATCAATGTGCCTTCAGAAAGGCATTGATTTGCCTCTGCCAATTGAGTGAGAGGTTGTGGGCTTAAAATGCTGCAAATGTGTTGCAAATCATTTTCTCCTTTTAAAGGACTATCAGATTTTAAAATAGATTGAGCTCTTCTGAGGGCCTTTTAAATGAAGATCTGCCCATTTAATGTTGACCAAAGCTGCATTGGGATAGAAGTATTTTTGAAGATCATTCCTGTAGTCTGACAGGAACCCAGAGGTAATAGTGTGGCCTCCCCACTGGGAAAGAAGCTGTGAATATTGACTCGGTGCCTAATGTGGTACCTGAAACAGGTTCAGGCTGACAGCAACCGGCAGGTAGATCACAGTTTTGACAGATAGTATGCACAAGGCAGTTGAAGGCACTGCAATTACTTGGTCAAATAGAAGTAATTGCTTGTTAGCGAAAAACAGCATTCTCTTTCCTCTGAAAGCTGCAATGATAATACCTCTCCTTTCCCAAACCTAAGGGGAAGCTGTCTGAAAGATGTATTAGCAGGAATGAAACTTTACTGGGAGAGGGAGAGAAACAAACTAAAGATACCTTTGAAGTTTTCAGAGGAAGTCAGGGGGCTAAATGCTGAACAATTCCAAAGGCTTTAAACTATTTAAATTGTACTTCGGCACATTGTATGATTTTTGGGGTTGTCCTGTGCAAAGCCAAGGGTTGGATGCTGTGATCCTTGTGGGTCCCTTCCAACTCAGGTATTCTCTGATTCTCTGATACTCCTGTAAATGCTTCATTCTCTTCTTTCTTTGCTATTCTCCTCCTCCCTCTGCATTTGGCATAAAGCAAAAAGCAGCAAAATACAAAACAATCACATACAATCTGGCTTTGTCCCTAATAGATTAGGAGCCAGGGGAGGAGATAGGGACCCTGAATATGTTGCAGGTAAAGTTGCAGGAGCATAGGGAGGATCCCTTTCTGAAAATAGTGTGACCTAGAGCCAGAAAATTGAATATTTAAATAGCTTAAATTCTTACCTGGCTTGGCTTGTACTGTGTCATTGTTTCCCTGGAAAAAAATAATTAGAAGCATATTTGGTAGGAAACCTGTTAATAAGCGGCAGGAAACGATAGCCTGTCTAAAAGCAGAAACACAAATCTTGTGGCTGTTTATACTTCGTTTTAACTAAAAAAACCTTAAAGAAAACAAAGAAAACCCCCCAAACTGGACTGATAATTTGGTTTCTGTAGAGAATTCGATAGTTAAAATAAGATAAAGGAGCATTTCTGTTGAAAGGATTTTATTTCTATGTTATATTTTTAAGGATTTTGAATTGATTCAATAACTTTTTTCCTTCAAGTTGTGAAAAAACCACCCATAGGTTCAGGCTGTTAATCTTGTGATTATATAGTTCTTAGACTAGTCCATATGTTGGTCAATTGACTAACCTTTGCTTGCAATGCATTTCCTCTTTAAAAAAGAAATTTCTACTGATTCAGGAAAGTAGTGTCAATTACATGGACTTCTTTGAGGTGATGAGTTTTAATAGTCACCTACCTCTTAGGCAAAAAAAATTACTAAATTATTTTCAGCACTCATATACATTACACAGCAATGGATAATTTAGCTTTTTGTCTCTGTTTTTATTTGGGGGAGAATAAGATTTGGAAATGGAGGGACAGACACAAAAGAAACAAAACAAGACCATAGATTTAACATAACAATTCATTTCCTGTCCCACCCCTATTTTCATGCGCAATATTTGAAACAAAAAAAATGTATTCACATAGCTTGATAAAAATGTATCAAATATTTGACCTTTAAGAAAAACATGCTACTGTCTAGCTAAGTATTCTTAAATGAGTATTTTAAAATAGTGGACCTCTGCATCATCACAATTTTTTTGAATGAAAGCATTTCTGTTCTGTTTTTCTAGTTGGCAAATGTGCAAAGATGCCAAAGAAACAGAATAGGCATGATTTTCTCATGACTGTTTCCCTCACTGCTGTTTCAATATAACTTTTGATATGTATTTACTTTTTAGAGCTCGTTTGTCTGTCTCCCCTCCCCCCTCCCTCCCCTTCATCTTTTTAAATGCTCTTTAGTGAATATTGTCTTTCAAGTCCTACAATGCACTGTAATTCTATTTGGAGGTATCAGAAGTAATTTCCTACATGCTGAAATAAAACTGTCTCAGGTAGGAATAGTGAGCTTTGACAGCTAAAAGGTACAAAGGAAGGGTAGGGAAGAACCCATAAAGAATGAAATTGGAAGCGGAATCAAGATTTTGACTTTTGTATCTGAAGGCCAAAAGTACCTGCTTGATCTTAACCTGCAATAGAAGGCTCTATTGTCCAAGTTCAGCTCCTGCACAGTATTGACTTATGGTTTCCAATACTATATAGTCGCCTGCACAAGAAGATGAAAGGAATTACTTAAAAATGTGTAATTTTTCCTCTAAAGGTGGAAGAGATGGTACAAAACCATATGACATATTCTTTGCAAGATGTAGGAGGAGATGCCAATTGGCAGCTAGTGGTAGAAGAAGGAGAAATGAAGGTAAGCATTTGTTGTTTTGCTTAATGGATATAAGATGATATGCTGTGAAGACGGATATTTTTATTCTCTTTGAATACTATTACTAAGCAAGTTATGCTGTTAAAACTCCTCTCTGAGAATAGCATTGTTTAAGTTAGGACTGGAGACTACACGAGCTGCAGCTTCTAATATATTCAGCAAAATCTTATGCAGCACTTGCAATAGCTTTTTCTTTAGAGATTCCTTTCTCATTTTCTTCTACTTAAAACTTCCTATCAACATGGTGTGCTGTATTGATTTGGCACAGCCTGGGTTTTGGTAGCGGGGGAGGGCTACAGAAGTGGCTTCTGTGAGAATCTGCTAGAAGCTTCCATCATGTTTCACAGAGCCAATTTCTGATGGCTCTGAAGATAGACATGCTGCTGGCCCAATTAGAGAGGTTGGTAATGCCTCTGTGATGGCATATTTAAGAAGAAAATCAAAACAGTGAATAGTTTTTTCCAGGGGTGGCAAGGCGCTGTTGCCAGGGCTATCCTGGTGCAGCATGTGGCGATGCGTTGCAGCCGCCACCATCTCAGTGCGGCCTGCAGCAAGCCTTGCCTGCCTGGCCCCCCCCCGCCAGCCAGCCGTACCGTGGGCAGAAGGGCAGGGGCAGCAGCAGTGGCTTCTCCTTTCTGGCGCCCTGCATGAAGAGAGGAGTTAAATAGCGCCAGCACCGCGTCAGCTGCCACTGCCCACTAGGTGGCAGTGGGGCTGCCTGCTGGCAGTGGAAACATGTCAAATAACTCCCCAGTGTAGAACCTGCGGGATCCTGCACTAATCTTTGAATTGGTGGAACTTGTTGGCAATAATGCCTACATGCAGCAGTTTTCTTCTAGTCAGAGAAGAGGAGGAAGTGAAGACATGTGAGGGAGAACATCGTGGTGGCACTAAGGTCAGTGGAAAAAGAGGGGGAGGAGGTACTCCAAGCGCCAGAGCCAAGATTCCTCTTAAGGTTGTGGTGAGGACTGTAGTAAATAAGCTGTTCCCCTGCAGTCCATAAAGTCCATGCAGGGTGCAGAGATCCACTGCAGCCTGTGAGAGAAGTACTCAAACCAGAGCGGGTGGATGCCGGAGAAAGCTGTGTTCCAGTGAGAGATGCGAATAGAGAGAGGGCTCCTGCTCCCAGAGATAGAGACAGAGGGCCCTTGCTTCCAAACTAGAGCAGCCTATCCCTAGACGACTGCACCCCGTGGACAAGTGACCCACACCGCAGCAGTTTCGGAAAGACTGTTTCTCCGTGGGAAGGACTCACATTGCAGCAATTTTAGGAGGACTGCTGCTTGTGAGATTGGAGCCATGCTGAAGAAGTTCACAGAGAACTGTCTCCTGTGGGAGAGACCCCACGGCATAGCAGGGGAAAGACTCCCCTACCTGAGCGAAAAGAAAAAGATCTCGGGTGATGAACTGAACAAAACCCCCACGCCCTGTCTCCCAGTGCTGTTGGTGGGAAAGAGGGAGGGCTGTGAGGGAAAAAAGGTGTTTCAAAAGTGTATTTTAGTTCTCATTATCCTACTCTGACTCTGTTAATAATGAATGTACCTTAGACTTTTAAATTTGAACCTGTTTTGCCATGGGAATGTTTTCTTCCAATCATCATCTCAACTCATGAGCCGTTTATTAATTATTTTTCCCTCTCCACTGCCCAGTTGAAAGCAAAAGAGAGTGAGTGAACAGCTTTCCTGGGTGCCTGGCATTTTGCCAGTGTCAAACAACAACATGCAAATTCACTGTATGAAAATCTTATTTTGTAGCAAGTAACCATAGGCTACTCCACTGTGCTTGTACACATTCTTGTGTATAGTGATGAATAAAGTAGATTAATTCAGGACGGATAGGCAGGCCAGGCGATTTGGCGGGGAGGTTGCATTGTATGTAACAGAGGGGCTGGAAGGGGAAAGTCCAGTTTGACAAACTTCATTTCCTTTTATGACAAGGTAGCCCACCTAGTTGATCAAGGGAAGCTAGTTAATGTAATCTTCTGGGATTTCAGTAAAGCTCCATTTTAAAGCTCGGGGCTTCATTTTAGGGCCAGTTCTCTTCAGCATCTTCATAAATGACTTGGATGCAGGACTCGAAAAGATACTAAGTAAGTTTGCTGATGACACTAAATCGGGAGGAGCCAATCATTTGAAGTTTAACAAAGGCAAGTGACTGATTCTGCATCTGGAATGGGACAACCTTGGATGTACATACAGACTAGGATACAAGAGGCTGGAGGGCAGCCCCATGGGAAGAGATCTGTGTGTTTGGGTTCACGGCAAGTTGAATATGAGTCAGGAGTGTGCCCTGGCAGTCATAAGACTCAACCAGGTGCTGGGGTGACCAAGTTCAGCATCATGAACCGGTCAAGGGAGGTGATTGTCCCACTCTTCTCTACACTGGTGTGGCCTCACCTCAAGTCCTGTGTGCAGTTTTGGACACCTCAATATAATAAGCAAATAAAGCCATTGGAGAGAATCCAAAGGAGGGCCATGAAGATGGTGAAGGGCCTTGAGCAGAAGCCATATGAGGAGTAGCTGAGGTCATTTGGTTTGTTCGGCCTGGAGAAGAGGCGATTGAGGGGAGACCTTATTGCAGTCTACAGCTTCCTCATGAGCAGAAGCAGGCAGGCAGGCTGGCAACTGATCTCTTTTCTGTGGTGACCAGTCATAGGACCCGAGGGAATGACATGAAGCTGAGTCAGGGGATACGTAGCTTGGATATAAGGAAAAGGTTCTTCACTCAGAGGGTGGTTGGACACTGGAACAGGCTTCTCAGGGAAGTGGTCACAGCACCAAGCCTGTGTGAGTTCAAGAAGCATTTGGACGATACTCTCAGGCATATGGTGTGCTTCTTGAGGCTGTCTTGTGCAGAGTCAATAGTTGGACTCAATGTTCCTTGTGGGTCCCTTCCAACTGAGGATATTCTCTACTATTAACTATTTTTGGACTTGAGATTTTTCAAAATAGTGGTGTTTTCATGTGAACTGCCTTTTAAGAATATCTGCATTGGTAGTTACCATAGAACACTGACATGGCAAATTATTCTTTTGTTAGTGTTCTGTGTAAGTTTTTATCAAAGCTGATGAAATTAGTATAAAAACATGGGCAGTTTTGGCAATTTCTCTTCATTTATGTCTTTGTATTTGACCATAGGTGTACAGAAGAGAGGTGGAAGAGAATGGAATAGTATTAGATCCTTTGAAAGCAACGCATGCCGTTAAAGGGGTAACAGGGCATGAAGTTTGCCACTACTTCTGGAATGTTGATGTTCGTAATGACTGGGAAAGTAAGGAATCCATTCTTAATCTTTGCATGTTTATCAGCAAGCATGTAGTTTATAACATTGACCTAATATCTGTACTTGTTTACTGATGGATTTTTATTTCCCCTCCCCTTAGCAACAATTGAAAATTTCCATGTTGTGGAAAATCTAGCTGATAATGCTATCATCATTTACCAGATGCATAAGGTAATAAGACTTTGCATGTATACAAACCTTAGTGAGACAGTCTGAACTATATGTGTTCTAATCTATTCTGAAATACTTTACCATCTTAACAATTTAAAATATTATCCAGAACAACGGTTCAGCACAACTTCTCTATTGAACTGCAATTTTGTAAATTTTTCAAACTTGGCTTGATAGCATACTTTTTTGTGTATCTATCTGATAGAGTTTGTAATAACAAATGAGGACTGGTTTTAATCTCTTAAGTGTATCACTGGCAGCAAGGCAAGGCTCATCTCATGAAAACTGAAGCAATAAATTGGCACTGACTACAAGGAAGAAACCTCTACCCCTGTATCATACATTTTGTTGCAATAATGCAAATTATTGTTGACCAGAATTAGTTGACATTCTGTGTTTGCATTATGAGGTCTTATAATTCCTGGTACATTTGTTCTTTTAACTTCATTATGGTTTTTCACCCCATCTAGCTCTGATTTAGCTTTACTAAAATGTTCATTTGACTTATAACCCAATAGCTATAACCTAACAGGTTCTAAAAAATTTGAAATGAAGTGTACATTCTTTTCTTTAATGTTGCATGATTCTAAGTATTAGTATACTCATATATTGAAACAATTTTTTTAAAAACTGGTAATGTGGTTATCTTAAAACTGATGGAACAGCAGACTGATTTTTGAAAAACACAGTTGTATGAACTAAAGTGTTGTGGTAAAAGCTAGACTTTTTGCCCATGTTGAGTGTCAGGAAAATGCTTCTGTACAGTTTTGCTTTATATTATAACACTTTGCTTCTGAAACATTCTCTTAGATAATACCAATTTACCATATCTATTTCATTAAAGCAGTAACTTAAGTAATATTTGTTAGAAGTATTTCTTGAACTCTCTCTCTCGCCATATTTATGGAGACATAAATAACTGTAGATGCTTCTATTTTTACTTAACCACTAGTTCAGTTTGTGGCTTACAAGTATTAATTACAGTGTAAACCTGAGATTGAGAGAACAGGAGAGGAAGTGCCTCTTCCTGGTTGTCTACTGAAAAAGTCATTGCAACTTGGCTGCCTGCCTTTCAAAGGCTTTCAACTTTTGCCTTAAATTTTTAAAATTAAGTATAGCCATATAACCTGTTATACATCTGTACAACACCTGTGTTCTGCTTGAGTTTTCAAAACTGCATGAAATTACTAACTTGAATAAACTTTTTTACTTAAATAACATGACTGACCTGTTTTGCCTTGTTTGTTTTTTTCCTTTATCTAAGGATAGTAAGTACTTAATTTGCAAAACTGGAAAAGCTTATATTCAGGTATTTCTCTGCAGAGAGTGTGGCCGGCTTCTCAAAGGGATGTGCTGTATTTGTCTGCCATCAGAAAAATACCGGCATTCAGTGAAAATGATCCTGAAACATGGATTGTTTGCAATTTCTCTGTGGAACATGACAGTGCTCCTGTAAGTATTATTTTCATTCTATCAAATTCTGCTTCAACGATGCCATTTTTCTATTATGTGTTGTGATGCTCTTGCAATACTGGGGGGAGGGAGAGAGGGGGCGTATTCAAAAATACATTTTGTTTATACCAGATGATACAATGACCTGATGAAAGCATTCTGAGCCAAAAACTTTCTTGCCTTATCTCAACAGTTGGCAGATCTAAGGTGTTGCAGAAAAATGGAAGCAAAATTTCTGGTGAAAACATTTTAAAGAATTGAGGTTCCTTCATATGGAATTGAATAAATAACTCTTCAATATTGCCAGACGTGGGGATAGGCTTGTATAACTAGATATGGAATCTGTTAAACCTACATCTTACACAATTCTGCCTTGGTTCTGTCAGACAGTAGCAATGATTATTTTCTCTGTCGTGTTTCTGTGCTGAATACTATGCCATTGCCTGCTTACAAGGGAAAAGTTACTAACTGATATTTGTAAACACTGATGCATTATTCATTAGATGTTTCCTTACTTGTCACAATAATTTAAATAATTCACTGCATTAAGCAAGCAGAAACTTGAGATTCAGGCGTTTCAGTTTAACCCTTTCCCTACTCACCATGTACCTTTCATTCACATTCATGTCACATCCATGTAGTGCTAGAAGGCAAACTCCCAGAAACATAACTTTTGGACTACCTTAGACTTTATACTAAATTAAAATGTTAGCATTCGCATATGCTGAAATAAACCTAGTTTGAAGTTTACAAATGTTTCTTTTTTTTTTTTTTTTTTGCTAGATGAACAATCGTTGTGTCCGTGCCAAAATAAATATGCTATGATTTGTCAGACTTTAGTAAGCCCGCCAGAAGGGAATAAGGAAATAAGCAGGGACAATATCCTATGCAAGATTACATATGTAGCTAATGGTAAGTCTAAAATTATTCAGTATTACATTAATTTTATATGTTAATTCCTGGGAGCTGAATACTGGGGAACAAAAATGTTGATGCAGTTTTTTGTTAAATTTATATATAGGATCACACTTCTGGTCTTCATGGTCAAAAGTACTCAAATTCATGTGCTACATCAATCAGTGAATGGGATCTTTCATTGTGTTGCATTTTGAGAGCAATAAATGAAAGTAACGTGTAGCTCAGTCCTAAGTACAGAACCTTGGGGTGAAGGGGGGAGTGGGCAGAAGAAATATCTGCAATTGGCATGACTTGGCATGAGCTTTAAGTTTTAGTAATAATCTGGGGGTTTTATTCATGCATTACTATCAATTTTTTTTACACAATTCATGTTTGTGAAAGGATGCTTACAAACTACAGTATAATGTAGTCTACTTTTTTTTTTTTACTGACAGAATCTTTGTTATTGACTGCAAAGTTAGCAAAACCAAACTGTATTTTTACTGTACCCAGTATTCAGCAGTATATTATAGTATTGGAACCTCATACCTATTATCTCCTCTCCTGTAGCTGCAAAATACTTCTAGTATCTAACCTGCTTATTACTTTTGACCACCTATTACATAGCTTGTTAAATAATCACAATCTGAAAATTGCGTTCAGTAAATCTTTGCCATATAGGAGTGATACAACTTATACTAAATCCTGTACAAATAATACTGTATTATGTTAAACTCTGGGGTAAGCTCCTTTGTTTCTTGTTTAGAAGTTTCACAATTATTTAAAAAATATATCTTCATTGACAAATTCTGAACTGTGATTATATGGGAAGTGGCATCTTTTTCAGCAAAGTATTTGACTAGTGAATTTACGCATATTTAATAATCATAGCACATTTTGCTTGAAGTACTTTAAAAATAATTTGTAGGACATTGGCTATGTAGCAACTCTGCAGTCAAATGCAGCAGTTATTGAAAAGTTAAGACTTGACTTCTATGTTCTTTGAAATGAGAAGTAGTGTGAGTCTGTCTTTCCATTGTTTTTTGGAAGTACGTAAAGAATACCATCTTTCATTTGGCCATTCCCCAAAGCCAACACACCATGTTTAATATTTTCTAAATATTAGCATTGTAGAACTGGACTACACTAGAGTAATAAGAGTAGAAAGTGCTGCTATACAAGCTGAAAGAGTTTAAATTCTGCTCATTATCCTTTCCTGATACTTCAGAAAGAATTACAGGAATACAAACTTAAATTTTCTTTTTGAGCTTTTAGCATATTTGTTGTATTTCAGTGATTGGCTTAATGTCTACTTCTAGTGAACCCAGGAGGATGGGCACCAGCATCAGTGTTGCGGGCAGTGGCAAAAAGAGAATATCCAAAATTCTTAAAGCGTTTTACATCATACGTGCAGGAGAAAACGGCAGGAAAGCCTATTTTATTCTAGCATTAGCAGGTATGCATTCATTTTATTAGTTCTTGATTCACTATTTCAAATATTTAAGTCCAAACAGAAGTATGTGATCTAGAAATGTATTTCTAGCATGAATTCAGTGCTTAGATTTAATACATGTAGATGGTTACAGGCACTTCAGGAGGGATTGGCAGGCCAGGTGATTTGCCAGGGGGGTTGCATTGTATGTAACAGAGGGGCTGGAAGGTATGGAGCTCACAGCTGGTAGTGGCACAGCTGAGACCCTCAGGGTGAGGATCAAGAGAAAAACAAATAAAGCATGGAGGCTACCCAGCAAGGATGATGACACTGATGAATTATTCTTTACGGAACTAAGGGACACTTCTAAGTCAAACACCCATGTCCTTATGGGAGACTTCAACTTGCCAGATGTTAACCACACAGCTGGTACAAGCAAGTCCAGGAGATCCCTAAAACACCTGGATGACAACTTCATGGTACAGGCGCTAAGGGAGCTGACTAGGAAAGATGCCCTCCTGGATTTGTTGCTTGTTAACAGAGAGGGTCTTGTGAGGGGAGATTGGCGGCCATCTTGACCACAGTGACAACGAAGCGATCGAGTTTAAAATCTCTGTTGACAGGAGAAAAAGTGTCAGCAAAGCTTCAACCCTGGAAATGAGGAGAGCAGACTTCAGGTTGTTCAGGGAACTAGTGAGTAAGGTTCCCTGGGAAAATGCTTTTGGAAGGTGCTGTGGTCCATCAGTGCTCATCACTTTTTAAACACCATCTCCTAAGGGCACAGGCGCAGGCAACTGCCAAATGTTGGAAGTCAAGCAGATGAGGCAGAAGGCTGGCTTGGCTGAACAGTGATCTTTTGGAGATAAGCAAAAAAAAGAAAGTGTATGGACATTGGAAGCAAGGTCAGGTGACATGGGAGGATTACAGAGATACTGCTCGCCACTGTAGGGAGAAAATTTGTGTGGACAAACACCATTAGAGTTCAAGATGGTCAACGCTGTGAAGGACAGCAGAAAGGGCTTTTTAATATGTTAACAGCAAAAGGAGAATCAGAGATAACATTGGTCTGTGGCTTGATGAATTCAGTCACCTCACAAACAGGCACACAGACAATGCAGAGACATTTTCTGCTTTCTTCGCCTCTCTCATCAATACCAATGATGGCCTCTGGGACCCCCAGAGCCCTGAGCTAGAGGACCACAGCTGCGAGAATGACAAACTCCCAGTCAAGAGTGAAACTGCAGGATTTGCTGCTCCATCTGGATTCCTATAAGTCTATGGGACCTGATGAGATTCATCCAAAAATGCTCAAAGAGTTGGCTTATGTCATCGTGAGGCCACTCTCAATGATTTCTCAATGGTCTTGGGAATCTGGAGAGGTCCCAGTTGACTGGATGCTCGGTAACATTATCCCAGTTTTCAAGAAGCACAAGAGGAATGGTCGTGGTAAGTACAGACCCATCAGTCTCACTTCAATGCCTGGTAAAATTATGAAGACTATTCTGGGAGCTATTGAAAAACAACTGAAGGACAACGCAATCACTGATCACAGCCAGCATGGCTTCACAAGGGGAAAGTCCAGTTTGACAAACTTCATTTCCTTTTATGACAAGGTAGCCCACCTAGTTGATCAAGGGAAGCTAGTTAATGTAATCTTCTGGGATTTCAGTAAAGCTCCATTTTAAAGCTCGGGGCTTCATTTTAGGGCCAGTTCTCTTCAGCATCTTCATAAATGACTTGGATGCAGGACTCGAAAAGATACTAAGTAAGTTTGCTGATGACACTAAATCGGGAGGAGCCAATCATTTGAAGTTTAACAAAGGCAAGTGACTGATTCTGCATCTGGAATGGGACAACCTTGGATGTACATACAGACTAGGATACAAGAGGCTGGAGGGCAGCCCCATGGGAAGAGATCTGTGTGTTTGGGTTCACGGCAAGTTGAATATGAGTCAGGAGTGTGCCCTGGCAGTCATAAGACTCAACCAGGTGCTGGGGTGACCAAGTTCAGCATCATGAACCGGTCAAGGGAGGTGATTGTCCCACTCTTCTCTACACTGGTGTGGCCTCACCTCAAGTCCTGTGTGCAGTTTTGGACACCTCAATATAATAAGCAAATAAAGCCATTGGAGAGAATCCAAAGGAGGGCCATGAAGATGGTGAAGGGCCTTGAGCAGAAGCCATATGAGGAGTAGCTGAGGTCATTTGGTTTGTTCGGCCTGGAGAAGAGGCGATTGAGGGGAGACCTTATTGCAGTCTACAGCTTCCTCATGAGCAGAAGCAGGCAGGCAGGCTGGCAACTGATCTCTTTTCTGTGGTGACCAGTCATAGGACCCGAGGGAATGACATGAAGCTGAGTCAGGGGATACGTAGCTTGGATATAAGGAAAAGGTTCTTCGCTCAGAGGGTGGTTGGACACTGGAACAGGCTTCTCAGGGAAGTGGTCACAGCACCAAGCCTGTGTGAGTTCAAGAAGCATTTGGACGATACTCTCAGGCATATGGTGTGCTTCTTGAGGCTGTCTTGTGCAGAGTCAATAGTTGGACTCAATGTTCCTTGTGGGTCCCTTCCAACTCAAATAGTCTATGATTCTATGAAAATGGGGTTTCGTCATTTTTCTATGTATGCCATAGGCTACCTCTATTTTTAGATTCTCTTTGTTGTCAGACTCCAAAAGTCATAGTAGTTTCATCCTTCTGTAAGAGGTAGCCCGGTAATGATTCTTATTTTGAATTTTATATTGTTAAAGAACTAGTGTCGGTGGATCATTTAAAACATAGCTGTCACTTGCCAGCAGTTCAAATGGGATAATATTGCTGATACTATTTAAGGGGTTTAACAAATTCTGGTTTTCCTATTCGTGTTCAAAATTTTCACCACTGTGTTTTGTCTTCGCAGTGATCAGAACAAGACTGGGTGAGCATTCCACCTTGAAGTGACCGATAAGTGCATAGAGCACTCTATGTTGGAACAAAGGATCTATAGTCCTTTTATCATTTCTAGGGTTTGTATACTGAAGTAAAGAAGCACTGCATTACCATGAGGCTGAATATTTAATACTAGCTCTCTCCTAAATTTTTTGCAGAGTCAATGTGTTATTATCAATAGATGTTTTGATAACATGCATATGTCTATTTTGATTGCTTTAGAAGAGGAAGAATGTGTACAGCTTTGGATCACCAACAGGGGTTACTACTTTAATTTTAAACAGTGTGCAGAATTTCGCTGTCAACATTCCTAAGATACTAGTGCAGTTTTTGTGAATGTCTAAAAAGCACAAAAGACAAATGCATGTATAGCATACTCTATGTGCTTTATGTGCACAAAAATCTGTAGTATTTTCGTGGGGAGGGAGGGAGTTCAGTAAAGCCTAAGTGACTTATTAACAGGTTTTGTTTTAATATAATCATAGTTCACTGCCATTTGTTTCTGTAATGAATCATCTTGTTACATAAAATGTCAGGTAATACTTGAGGGCTGTCAAAATCCTTATGACTTTGCCTTTTCTGTTGTCTTACTCTTATGAAGATCTTTGGCTCTGAAGGAATAAGAGTGTGAAAAGCTTTATTTTTTCCCAGGTATGTTTCTATTGGATTTTTTAGTTATGCAATATGTGCTAAAGAAATGTTGCTATTAAACATGATCCAGAAATTTCTAGCAAGATTCTTTATGAGAGGGCAAGACAGTGCCTGAAAGCCTAAAGTCATCTGATCATTATAAATGTGGACTGCTTTCTTGCATATCTGGGGCTTTCCCAAAGCTGTGAGAAGGTACACTATAATATTTACTGAAGTAATTTAGACTACATAAGACAACATTCCCAACCTAGAATGAGGATGAGGACATTATTTTCAGATCCTGCATGTGTTTTTCTCATCTTGATAAAGCCATGCTATGAGGTTCATGTAGAAAATAAGTTGCGCTGATACTTGCCTCAATCAAAAACTCATCAGTTATAAGGATGTATAGTTCATATTGGAAAGTTCTGTCTATTTGCTGTCAGATATTTGCCTGCCTCTGATTCTGGATATGCTCGTTAAGAGAATTGTCTGGCAGACTAGTACTGATTTTGAGGTCTTTTATCCATGTGCTGTAGCTGGAAACTCTTCAGAGACTGCTGGATGTTTCACTGACCTGTGTATTTTAAGAAAAAAGCTCCAGATTTATTTTTTTCTCTCAAAAGAAAACTGAAAGTCTTGTTTGCTATAGTATGGTAGGTAACTGAAAAAAAAATAGCAATTTAATAAAGATTTGGTGAATTATTAAATGTGATCTGCACAGTGTTGAAAAAATACTTTATCTGTTCATTTTCTTTATAGAGATGAAAAAATACATAACACACAATTACACATGCATGCAGCTTTCATCTTCCATAACTTTTTCCTTTTTATATGCCTTTTTCAAATGGTGCACATGGAATATGCCTTATTACAGAGTTATTTTATTATTTTGAATATCTAGAAAAGCGCCTATATATTAATGCTAGTAAGGCAAATGAAATAAAAAGCTGTATGTTTACTACATCACTAGTGAACATTTTATATAGTAATGTTAAAAAATATATCTCAAATATACTTCATTTTAAAATCAACCAAGCAGTGATTAATTCCACCATAGCTACTGATGGGAATGTAAAGGGAAAAAAAGTCCAAAATATAAAGTGCTTAGCTCCATTTTTGCCTTTTTTTTGTAGTTGTCAAACACAGGCAACTAACTGTTTATTAATTTGCAAACCAGTATATAATTCTTATATCATTAGTTGCATTTGCACAAAATATGATATACTTTTGCAATTCTGTAAATAAAATCAAACTACAGATACTAATTGTAAATAATATTTTGCTTTTATCTAAAAGCACTGTTACTTCACTACAGCTGGCCCTGCCCAGAGTTCTAAGTCTTCTTAAAGAATACGGAAGGAGTTGCAAAACGAGAAATAGGTATTAATTAATTTACTGCTTTAAAAACAAATTTTAAAAGGCAGCTATCAGCCTCTCAGATTGTCCATGAGCAAGTAGCCATTAGGTCTTTTCTTCTAGAAGGAATCTTTCACGTTTTTTTTAAGTTCCCCTTGTCTTTTGAGCCTAACCCTCTTTCCAGTCACTGCCACATATCTGTGCATTCTGAATTCTCTTCTTCCTGTTAAAGGATCTGTAGTATTTATACAGCTGTGGTCTTTGCAGAAGCAGCCCATGATTCTAGAATGGCTGTTTTCATAAGCTGAACCAATTTGAAGGGCTGAGAAGACAGTTTTCTGATCCATCACATATTTTTCTCTAAATATTTGTGTCTGTTTGGTAAATTTGAATGTTGCTGATCTAGATGTGAAGGAAATGACTTTGTAGAACTTGTATTGGGAATGAAGATGAGAGATGGTCATTGTTATCCTGTCTGAAAACCTGAAAATCTTATTTTGACAAGTTTATCTGTGAAAAATTTAATACATCTTGGAAAAAAAATTACCTTTTAATTAATTGGGCTGAGCTGCCTTATGTGAAGTTGTACAGATTCTCTTTTAACTAATCAGATTGTCCATCTGTATTTTTTGTCAAGTTGTACAGATTACGCTGTATTTCAATTGCCACCATTCATCTACAGATTGAAATAATGAATCATATTTTTGAATACCTTGAGTGCATAGAGCATAACTGTTTTGTTCTATAATAGCTTTATGTTCCTAATGATAAATATTTTTAAATTAATAAGAAGTTGGTCCTTCCATGGTACAATCACAAATTTTGAACCAGTATTTAAAAGTAAAAAGTATTAAAAAATATGAAGAAAAATCCTGCTTTGTAGTTATTTTTAACTTCCAGTGTTTTGGAGAAACTTATTTAAAACATTTTACCTTGTAACCAACTTTTGGATTGTATATAAACTTATATACAATACTATAATGTAAGGAAACCATTTAACAGGAAAACAGTTTGCGTATATTACTGAGGTTATCATAGAATCATAGAACCAGTAAAGTTGGTAAAGACCTCCAAGATCATCAAGTCCAACCTATGACCGAACATCACCATAGCAGAAAGTGCCATGTCCAGTTGTTTCTTGAACACTTCCAGGGATGGTGACTCCACCAGTTCCCTTGATGCCTGGAAATAGAACAAAACCTCTCCCAAACAATGTTAAAATGATAATATAAAAGCAAACCTTTACTTGAAAGCTTTCAGGTGCATAATATGGTAAAAACTGTGCCCCAAATTAGATAAGTACAATTTTATAAGATTGGGTAATTAGCATATCTAGCAAATATTGTCTAATTAGAAGAGCAGTTGGTTAGGTAATCTCCCCCCTGGGTTCTGCCCCATTGGTGCTCTCCCCCATGTCCTAGCTCTACCTTTATTATGTCTACAATTACGTGATGCAAAATAAAATGTCCTTGCTAAACAAACAAGCAAGACTAAACAGAATTCCAAGAATGCATCAATAACAGTTTGTTCATTGTGGGAAAGAGCTGGAAAAGTACTAGAAGTTGCAACCATGCCTTAAAATCTATAAAGCTAAAAATACATGAGGAATACATAAAAAGCTAAAAATCTTTAGGTATCAACCTGGGCAGCTGGTTCCAAAACCTGCCAACCATTTTGGTGAAGAAATTTTTCCTAATATCTAGCCTAAACCTCCCATGGTGCAACTTGAGGCTGTTTTCTCTTGTCCTATCACTTGTTACTTTGGAAAATAGCCCAACACCCACCTTGCTACAATCTCCTTTCAGATAGTTGTAAAGAACAATAAGGTCTACCCTCAGCTTCATTTTTTCCAGACTAAACAACCTGAGTTCCCTCAGCCTCTCTTCATAAGACTTGTTGTCTAGACCCTTCACCAGCTTTGTTGTTCTTTAGACACAATCCAGTACCTCAATGTCTTTCTTTTAGTGAGGGGCCCAAAACTGGACACAGGATTCACGTTGCAGCCTCTCTAGTGCTGAATCCAGAAGAATGATCACTGCCATAGTCTTGCTGGACACACTAGTTCTGATAAAAGCCAGGAGGCCATTGGCCTTCTTGGCCACCTGGGCAAACTGCTGGCTCATGTTCAGCTGGCTGTCTATCAGCATCCTCGGGTCTTTTTCCATTGCGCCACCCTGCCTCCAGCTTGTAGCATCCCCTGAAATTGTTGTGACCAAAGTGCAGGACCTGGCACTTCGCCTTATTGAACCTCATATAGTTGGCCTTGACCCATTGATCCAGTCTGTCCAGATAGGTCTGTAGAGCCTTCCCACCCTTCAGCAGATCAACATTCCTTCACAACTCAGTGTTGTCTGTGAACTTACCAAAAGTATGCTCAATCTCCACGTCCAGATCATCAGTCAAGGTATTAAGCAGGACTCATCCAATATTGAACCTTGGGGAACCCCACTAGTGACTGGCCGCCAACTGAATGTAACTCCATTCACCACCAGTCTCTGGGCCTGGCCATCCAGCCAGATTTTAACCCAGTCAAGAGTGCAACATGGGCGGCCAAATTTTCCAAGAAAATGCTGTGGGAGACTGCATCAAAGGCTTTACTGAAGTTCAAGTAGACAACATCCACAGCCTTTCCCTCATCCACTAGGTGGGTCACCTGGTCATAAAGGGAGATCAGTTTGGTCTAATAGGACCTGCCTTTCCTAAACCCATCTGGGCTGAGTCTGATCCCTTGGTTGTCCTGTATGTTCTGTGTGATGGCACTCAAGATAATCTGTTCCATAACCTTTCCTGGCACTGAGGTCAGCCTGACAAGCCTGTAGTTCCCTGGATCTTCCTTCCAACCTTTCTTGCGGATGGGCATTACATTGGCCAACCGCCAGTTGTCAGTGTCCTCCCTGGTTAGCCAGGTGTATTGGGTCTGGCTGAGCTGGAGTTCATTTCCCATAGCAGCCCTCACAGTGCTATGCTTTGCATTGGTAGCTAGAAAGGTGTTGATAACACACCAGTCTTTTGGCTACTCCTGAGCAGCGCTGGCACGGCATCAGTGCTGTCTCTCAACATTCCACCCCCATCAAGGAGCTGGAAGTGGGCTAGATTCTGGGAGGGGACACAACTAGGCCAGAGGACCCAAATTAACCAAAGGGGTATTCCATACCATATGACATCAGCTCAGATATAAAAGCTAAGGAAGGGAGGAGGCATTCATTTTTTTACAATGTTTTCCTTCCAGAGCAACCACTACATGTGCTGAAGCTCTGCTTTCCAGGAAATGGCTGAACATCACTTGTTGATGGAAAGTACAGAATAACCTTTTTTTTCTCTTTGCTTATGCGTGTGCAAACTTTCATGGTTTTTTTCTTTAGTCAACTGCCTAATCTCAATCTGCCAGTTGTTTTCCATCTTATTTTCTCTCCCCTGTCCAGCTGGGAAGTGATAGAGTGACTTGGTGGGCACCTAGCACCCAGCCATGGTGAATCCTTTTCAGTCCTTCTGGCACCCAATGTAGGCATGACCATAACCCCCATTCCCTGTCTCCTTGTGTTGCTGGGGAAGGAGGTAGAACTTGGAAGGAGGGAGGGGTAGGGGGAAGGTGTTTTTAAGGTCTTATTTTACTTCTCATTATCCTCCTCTGATTTTGTTAGTAATAAATTCAGTTAATATCTCTAGTCTTTTTTGCCCATGACAGTATTTGGTGAGTCCTTTTCTCAACTCATGAACCCTTCATTATATTATGTCTCCCCTGTCCAGCTGCAGAGAGGAGTGATAGAGAGGCTTTGGTGAGTGCCCGGCATGCAGCCATGGTCAACCCACTTCACCAGTACTGAAGATAAACGAGTGAGAGTGGTTTGACAAGCTCTTCTGTTTGCTCCTTCAGCACCTGTCCTGGTTTAGGGCAAAATTGGGAGAGAATCCCCAAAAAGGGGGCCCCTCCAGAAAGCAAACCCAAACGGCCCCTCCCCACAACCGGTTCGGGAAGAATTCCTTGGAGAGAGGTGGAAAGAACCTCTTTATTTAACAGGCACAGCACCCCCCAGCACACAAAATGAACAATACCAGATGACACCACTCTTTCACCACTCTGAAAAAGATGACAAATTTAGAAAGTCTCTCCTGGGAGTGGTTGCTCTGTTATCAGTCCCTCCGGCGCTGGGGCAGCTGCTGCAGCCACAAGATGCAAACTCTCTCTCGGTGTTTCCCAGGTCCCAGTCGGGAGCAGGTTTGGGTAGATCCAAAAAGGAAAGGAGAAACACTCCAGGAAGAAATTTGGACTGTTTAGCTAAACTAACTAATGAGAAGAAGCAGAAAACAAGAGCAAGCAAAAGCAAGAGCAAAGCAAAAAGCAGGGCAAAAAGCAAAAAACAGCACTATGTACTGTCCCACCATCTGTATGTCCCGCCGGCTGTGGGGGAGTGGCTGATAAGAGGCTCAAAACAAAACTTCCACTCTGCAGAGCCAGTCTTGAAGGCACAGAACATAATATCCAGCATAAATAACACACACAAATGGGGATATAAGCATCCTAACGTCACCCTAGGACAGCACCCTTGGGTGAATCTGGTCCCATAAACTTGTGAGTGTCTAAGTGGCACAGAAGGTCATTAGCTACTTCCTCCTGAATTGAAAGGGGTCTATTCTGCTCCCCATCCCTGCGTATCAGTTCAGATGAGGTAGATGAAAGCTTGAATGCTACCTTAATTTACATATTAAAAAGTTCATTTTTTGCTAGTATATCAGAGCCATGTAAAAATATGTTCCTATACAGTACTGTCTTAATATAGAGCACTTCCAAAGTTATATTTAAGCTTTTGTCTCTGTACAGAATTATTAACATTATGAAAATTTCCATGGTAAGTATGTAAATCCAGAACTGAGGAGTGCTAGAGAATAAACTTTTCTAAAGTATGAGGAATTTTAAAGAACCAAGATGAACGTCTGTAGAGCAAGCTTTCCTAATAGCAGAAATAGCTAGTGCCTAATGGATCAATAACATCCTACCTTTATTTGCTATGCAGTGATTCCTAATTTTTATATAGTAATCACTAAAGTTGTAGAAAGCTTACAAGTGTGCAAGACTGAAGGAACAACTTGAAATTATAGAAAGCATGACTCCCACAAAAAAAACCCTCTTAAGCTTAGCTGCATCAGGCCTCAGGTAATGTAATGCAGCAAAGGCAGAGTCCTTACACTAGCCCAGCCCTTGAAGAATGCAGTTATTTAAGCTGGCAAAAAGTAATCCTCAAAATAAAATAGAAAGAATACAGTCATATGGTTGGTCCCATAAGTTATGCTTGTGTTTTAAAAATATGTACTATCCAGTAAGGAGATGTTGAGCATTTCTGGAGCTGTCTGTATAACTACAAAAACATGGGGGAAATGTCAGCAGAGTTGCTGCTCTGGATTTCAAGAGAGCAAACTAAGATATTCAGGGAGTTACATAGCAGAGTACCATAGGAATCTGCTTTTGAGGGCTTAGGAGTCTACAAGTTCTGGTCTGTTTTGAAGAACCACCTTTTAAAGGCATAAGAGCAGCAACCTTAGTGTTGAAAGTCAAGCAAGTGGGGCAGAAGACCAGCTTGGCTGAACAGGGAACTCCTTGTGGAGCTCAAGAGGAAAAATAAATTGCACAATCTCTGGGACTGAGGTCAGGCTTTGCAGGAAAATTACAGAGGCATAGCTGATAAATGCAGGGAGAAGACATGGAAGGTCAAAGCTCACTTAGAGCTAAAACTGGTCAGTGTTGTGAAGGGCTTTTTTTAAGTATGTCAATAGCAAGAGTTTTAAAGAAAAGATGGTCATCAGATTAATAAGGAAAAAGTGGAGACATTCAGTGCAGTTCTTTTCACCTCAGTCTTTATTAATACTCGTTGACCTTGGGCTGCCTGGTCCCCTGAGCTGGAGGATCACAAGTGTGTGAGACATGGGGGGGTGTCAGAAAACTAACTTAGAGTAGAAATTAATTTTTAGATTTAGATGAAGTGTGCAGTTTTTGTTTAGTCTGAAACTTGCTGTGCTTGCAAAAGTCTGTAGAGATGTGATGCATGGACAGACGACTCTCCAACTAATTAAAGTTGAAAAGAAGGGTATTTACTGCAGCGCACTGGACACATGTGGAATCATTTCCAAATACATGTGCAAGGAGTCACAGATTCCTGCTCTCTATTTATACAGAAAAGGTTTTACATATCCAAGAGGTTTCTAAGAACGCATAATACATAAGCATTACCTGCTTACGTCATATTATAATCAGCTGAATATCCATTACGACTGCGTAATTGTACTCCCTTAATTGGGTCGGTGGGATTTTGAAATAAGGGAGTGAGTGTATGGGAGGAAGAAAGCCATCTTCCTCATGGTGAACTCTTCACCCATGGCAAGTTGACAGGACTTTTTGATCTGCTGGTTATGGTCCAAGCCGCTCCTAACAGTTTGATTATTCTTAAGGCAAGGTATTTCTATAGTCTCTGCTCCTTCGCAATTGCTACATCTATCCCTGTGTCCTGGTTTAGGGTAAATTTGGGACAAAATATCCAAAAGGGACCCCTCCAGAAAGCAAACCCACACAGCCCCTCCCCTCAACCGGCTCAGGAAGGATTCCTCAGAGAGATGTGGAAAGGACCTGTTTATTTGACAGGCAAAGCACCCCCCAAGCACACAAAATGAACAATACGGGATGACAAAACTCATTCACTGCTCTGAAGAGATGACAAATTCAGAAAGTCTTTCCTGGGAGTGGTCGCTCTGTTATCAGCCCCTCCGGCACTGGAAATGGCTGCTGCAGGCCACAAAGTGCAAACTCTCGGTTTTTCCCAGGTCCCAGTCCAGAGCAGGGTCAAGTGGTTCAGAGAAAAGGGAAAGAAAAACAGTCCAGGGAAAATCTGGACTGCCTAGCTAAACTAACAAGCAAAAGCAAAAGCAAGAGCAAGAGCAAAGTGAAAGCAAGAGCAAAAATCAAAAGCAGCACTATGTACTGCCCCGTCCATGTCCCACTGACTGTGGGGGACTGAGCAGGCTTATAACAAAACAAAACTTCCCTTTTCAGAGCCAATCTTGAAGGCACAGAACATAATATGCAGCATAAACAGAACAGATGACTGGGGATACAAACATCATAACGTCACCCTTGGACAGGTGGTAATGGTTTGGGAAAACCCAAATGACCCAAGGAATGCACAAAAAATAACACCTAATTAAGAAATAAGGCAAAGCTTACATCACTGGTTTCAAGCACTGCCTGAATAAACCCTGAGACACCTCCAACATCTCCTTGGGGAGGGATACTTCAGACAGAAGGATCAGGACTGTTTTAGTCAGAGTTCTTATATTCTGATCTTAGCCTGTGAATTGTACAGGGGAAAGGGGGAATTACCATTTCCATCAGTACCATACTGTAAACTATTTAATTCATCCCAAGACTGGACATGCTAGTGGGGTTATAAGTAAATGTTTGAATTGTGGGAATAATTAGTAATGTAGTTCACAAAATTTATGCTCTTGTTGCAGGAAGTGTTGAAGTAATAACTTTGTTTGTGGATGGAAATAATAGTGCCTGTTGAATGAGAGATACCCGAGGAACAGTGGGAAGCCACAGTTAAGGGGTGTCAAAAACGATTGGCCTGGAAATTAATAAAAAGGAAGTGACAAGGGAAAAGAGGGCAAGCCTGGGCTGACCACTGTACTTGCCACCGAAAAGATAATATACACCTGCTATGGGCAGCAACCCCATAGGCAGGGAAGGTGGGGGTATAAGCCATACCAGACCTCTATTATTGCTGTTTCTGTCACTCATTTGTTGTCTTTTCCCTTTTGGGATACCGGCAAGATCGTGTCACAAATGCCACTGAAAGCATTACATGGAAAGAAACCAAAGTTCCTCTTTTATTACACATACCCATGACAACAGTCAGTGTTATAACCCATCTAAATTAAGTACCTGTAGGCAAAACAAAAAAAAATTATCGGATTGCAAGAAACTTAGGAAAAAGGGGTAATAGACTGGGAATTGAATGTCCAAAAGGAGAGAGATGGATTTTACATTCAATCTTAAAGATACAGTTCAAGATTTGGTAAAAAAACAACTAGTAAACAAAAAAGTAAAACCAGCACAGAAATCTAACTCTGTATTGACCCCAAATTATATGCCAAATCGTATTAGAAGACTCGAAGCAGTCCTAAAGATGATAACAAACAAAGCTGCTCACGCATTGGAATTAATATCAAGTCAGCGAAGCGAAAAAAACTTGTAGTGTATCAGAATAGGTTGGCTTTGGACTATTTATTGGCTAAAGAAGGGGGTGTTTGTGGATAGTTTAATATATCAGATTGTTGAAAATAGATGACCACGGGGATGTCATTCTAGGAAAAGCAAAAGATATCAAAAAAAAAAGACCAACCCAGGTACCAGTCCAAAATTAGATAACAATGTTAAAACCTAGCAGATTGAGTAATGTATTAGAGATAGGATGATAGAAGAAATTAAGATTTTTCCTTTTATGTGTTACAACTGCTTTGATATTTCTTCCTTGTGTAATCCCCTAATTTATTTTGCCAGCATAGTCCAGAAGATGCAAGCAGACAAGAAATATCGCTCAAGCCAAATGATTTACAAAGAATAAGAGGGGGGATTGTGAAAAATGTGTATTTATTAATGGCTTTTCGCAAATATTAAAATTAATATTAGATGTGTTATGTTAGAAAGTAATGCTGTATTAATTTTCTTAAGTAGTGTGTTAAATATAGTTTTGGGTTATAACATAATGTTAAAATAGAAACTATGCTATGTAAGATATTTTTTTTAAAGAAAGGACTTGCACCAAGATAGCAGCCATAGGACACCTAAATCTTTCAGAGAAAAAGAATTTATTGCTCTCTTATCAGAAGAAACTAACTTCTCCCTGCCTTGCTCAGCCTTGAAGACACCATCAGGATTCAGAGGAAGAATTTGAAACTGACCAGACAGAATCCTTTGTTTGAATGGAATTTGTGCATCATGTATGAGATGTATGAATATGCAACAGGCTATTGTTTTTAAGGGTTAATCCTCTGTTAACATGTGTCCTTTTTCGGGCTTATTTTGCCCAGGAAAAGGTACCCGGACTGTCCGTAACTCTTTGTTTTTATTGTCTCATATTGTCCTAATCCTAATGTCCTAGGGTGACGTTAAAATGCTTGTATCCCCAGTCATCTCTTCTGTTTGTAGTATATGATAGAGATAATTCATGCTTTGTAACTGTATAAAAATTATAAAGATCCAACCATGCCTCTGACCCCCATGGCCAGAAGCAGGGCCTTCCTTTCTATTCAAAAGATTTCCCAGACTCGCCCAGATAAAATCATGACTATTAATGAATGAATGAGTCCTTCCTGGGCAATCATCCACCATTTCCCAGAAATGTCCAGAACATTCACAGAACAGATCCTGGAAGAGATTACATCGAGGAACGGCGACATCTTGGCTACAACTGAAAAGAAGACCATCTCGAGGAGCCTAGACAGCCATCCAAACCTATGGACTGACTTTTGTACAGGACTGAATCTATATAGTTCCCGTTATACATATGTAAGGACTTACAGAAATCTTAGATAATTTCTGCTTCAGGCAGAATAAACTGTATATAAGCTGGCTACCTGGAGCAGTTGGTATGAAACTCTGGGGAGACGCTGACACTACGTCGGTTCGACCCAGGTTCACCCAGCGTCAAAGTCCAGGGTTGACGCTGTCGTGGCTGTGGCGGTTTTATAATATTCTATTTTTGGTTGTCAGTCTAATAAATTTATAAAATTTTTTTTATAAATTTGGCTGCCGATTTGATCATTCACAACAGATATCCCTCAATTCAGTTGTGTTGTCCAACCCCAGATGCTCTTGGGCAATTTTATCCCTCAATCCTGCTGTGTTGTCCAACTCAAGGTGCTCTCGGGCATATCCTCAATCCGGCAGAATTTTGCTTAACCCTGGATGCTCTTGGGCATATTAATCCCTCAACCCAGCAGGTTTTATTCCTGGATGCTCATGGGCACTCTTATCCCTCAATCCAGCAGAATTTTTAAGGACCCCTTCCACACTTTTTCTTTTATTTTTCCCAGTGGATTATGCCAGGAAAACCCTCGGCTTCCTCTCTCCAAGGGGTCCCATCCCTTCCCTGAGACCCAGTCCCAGTTTCCCCGGGGGAGATTCTCTCACTCTTTTTTATCACTTGCTTCGTCTCTTTACTGGCCACTTTTCTCGCGAAAAGACAAAACCACAGCATGGGAGACTCATTACTCACTTGGCAGGTCTGGGATAACCAGCCCGCCTCTCATTGACACACATGCATCCCCCCCCCAATCCACTCCATCCAAACTTACCTATGCTTTATCCTTGGATCTTTCTTCTTTGTGTACACTTTAGTCTTAGGGACAATTCCAGTGGTTTTAGGGAATCCTTTCCTTTTTCTTTGTTTAATTGCCTCCCTTTGTCCATTGATTGTAACCTGTGTCTCGGTTTGGAAAGACAGGAGTCTGCTAAGGAAGGCAGGAGCCTCCCCTGAAATGGAGAATGTAAACCCTCCCCACCCCTCCAAATTGCTATGAATTTTAAATTAAGGGGGTCTCAGGCAAAAAATATGGGAGCAGGAAATAACAGTTCTTTATTGGGAAGAAAATAAAAGGATAAAATAAACAATGCAGTACACTAGAACAACACTGACAGAGTCAGAACTCAACCTGACACCCTGTTGGTCAGGGTGTTGGTAGCAGTCCAATTGGAAATGTGGCTGCAGTCCTCCTGAAGTGTCAGGTGTGGTTCTGCTGGAGCAGGGAGTCCTGTAGAAAAGGGTGTAGTCTTCCTCCGAAGATCCAGAGGAAGAAGAGGCAGCTGCTGTTCCTCTGGGAAATCCAGTGGAGAAGCTGTGCAGTTATTCTAGAATCTCCAGATTATATCTGGGTAGGAATGCTTGGCTCCTCCCTCTGGGCGGAGCATCTCATAATGGGAAGCTATAGTTTTTATCAGTCTTCCAGTGACATTTAATAGCCTGTTATCAGCAGATGTCCCCTCCCGAGGGAGGAGTGATTGTGATCACTCAGCTCAGCGAGAGATAAGGAAAACTGCCCACTTGACAAAAAACAACTGCCATACACATGGTAATAGAATACATCTTGCCTTGCAATCTGGAACAACCTGCATTTGTCGGTCACACTAGAGGAAACAGGGCAAGGCTGCCTAACCAGTCAGGGTGCACCTTCCTCACCCTGACTCTCCTAAGGCACCGGCAGAGAGGTATTAAGAACCATCCTCTGCTACCATAATTGTGAAAAACACCGATCACCTGTTTTTAAAATTTTGAAAGTTTAATAGTAAAAAAATGGTTATAAAAATAGTAATAAAGTTAGAGTAATAAAAATTTGGACAATTACGATTAGGACAATACAAGACAATAAAAACAAAGAGTTGCAGACTGTCTGGGTATCTTTTTCTGGGCAAAATAAGCCTGAAAAAGGACACATGTTAACAGAGGATTAACCCTTAAAAGCAATAGCCTGTTGCATATTCATACATCTGATATATGATGCATAAATTCCATTCAAACAAAGGATTCTGTCTGGTCAGTGTCAACTTCTTCCTCTTAATCCTGATGGTGTCTTCAGGACTTAGTGAGGCAGGAAGAAGTTAGTTTCTTCTGATAAGAGAGCAATAAATTCTTTTTCTCTGAAAGATCCTGTGGCTGCTATCTTGGTGTGAGTACCTTTTTCCTCTCTTTAAACAAAGTATCTTACATAGCATAGTTTCTATTTTAACATTATGCTATAACCTAAAACTATATTTAACACACGACTTAAGAAAATTAATACAGCATTACTTTCTAACATATCACATATAATATTCATTTTAATATTTGCGAAAAGCCAATCATAAAATATGAATTTTTCACACTTACATTGAACACACAAAATAACGAAGCATTCTAACCCTGTCCAATGGGAACATAGGCATCAAGAAGCACTTTAGGTATATATCTTGTCAAAATAATTACTATGTCAACTATAGATATAGCAATCAACATTTTAAAAAATTATTATTAACATTAACTCCTTATCAGCTTTAAAACATAGCTATTTAGCACTGCATAACACTAGGTCCTTAATTACACATAATTTTTAAGACTTGTTATCGTTGTCAAAATATTTATATCCCATCAAACCAGTTGCCCCAGGGTGCCATAGGGCCACATCAGGGCCTCGGTGAGGGAAGGGTCCAGGTTCCTCTAGGTGGAGTGGCAACACATTGCGCTGAGCAGCTCCCAACACTTTTGAATGTCCTGAGAGGGGTCTAAGGCAGCCATCAGCCGAAAAGGGGTAGGGAAATGGCACAGGACGGCTCCAACACCCTGCCCCCAAGTTCCTCCAGCTGCAGCAGAAGCAGCTCCCACTGTCGGGGCACAGCTCCTGCCCCCCCCCCCGCCCCCCCCCCCCGTAAAGCCTCCGAAAGGGCAGCAAGGGCGGGGGGGTCCTGAGGGGTTCGAGGGGGGCTCCAAACAATCACGTCCCTCCCCCACACCCGCAGCATCTCATTCTGAGTTCTGGCAGCCTCTAGGCGCAGGGTGGGGAGGGGGAAGGGCAGAGGCTCCTCCAGGAGATCTTATCACCGGCTTTTCAGGCAACGAAAAGTACAGTTACTGAATCCAGTCATCAGTTCAGGAGGGAGTGGAGGAACAGACGACTCAGAGGTGAGTGGAGGGACAAGCAACTTGTCTTGTTCTTCAATTTGTCTCTTCTGTGAATGCCATTCAGCCAAAGTAACATATTTTCACTTAGCATTCAGTTTGATCAATTGCTGTGACAATGAGGCACACAGGCTTAACACAGTCCTTCAGAGACACGGAGGAGCACCACCAGTCTGTGTCCCACAATAACAGTCCCTGGAGAAATCCCCACAAAAGCAACTCCAGAAGACTCCTCAGGAAAAAACACATTCTCAAGCTGAATCCCATCTTTCTGCTGCTCCCCATCAACTCCTATTTATTGTTGTCTTCCACACTCTGACAATAAGGGCAGTACTGGCACCAGTTTCAAAGTCCTATGATTTTTCCCCAACAACACACTAGGAAGGACATAATTAAAAACTTGAAGATCCTTCTTGTTCAGCAAAACTTTAAAACAGATTATCTTCCCTTATTAACTGATTCTTCATTATTTTCCTGTTATAAACACATATTATATTGTTGGCTTTTCACAAATATTAGGATGAAGGCTATATGTAAATGTTAAAATAACTTTGCTTTTATTTCTGCTATTAACAAAAACTTAGTAGTGAAACATGGGGTCAGAAACTAGAGGATATATATTAATCACAGAAATTAGAAGGCATTGATTAAGAATAGACACATAAATGATGGACATTGCTTAATATTTGCTGCATCCTTATTTGCGTGAGAAAGGGAAGGAATACATGCAAAACATCAAGAAAGAATGCAAGGAATCCTGATAAGGGGAAAGATGTTTATCAAGAATGGGATACAGTATGCAAGGATGCTGAGATAACGAGGTTCCTTGGGCCCCTGAAACCAGATGAATCTGGACTCCTGGCTTGGACAGTTGCCAAAAGATCAGTAGGCATGGGCAAGGCAGCAGGGTCAGAAAGTCAACCCTGAGGAAGACAACTTTACTTCATCCCCTATGACCCCCGAGACCCCCTAGATGACCACCAGAGACAACTGTGCAGGCGCAAAGGACTGATAAGATGATTAGCATGGGAAGCAGAGAAGGAAGGGGGCCAGGAAATGATCTATTGTGTAATCGAATGCATATGTAACATTTTAGCAGATAAAAGAAAACATGAATGTACAGAGGTTACGCATGTCTTTGTGGAGATTTCCCCATGCATCCGGCCGAATAAAAGCATGCCTACTTTAAAACTCATTTTGTCTTTGAGTTTTAGAGTGTCTGTCCATGTGTCAGTACTGCCTGGATAAGCCCTGAGATGCCTCTGATACCCTCCTTGGGGAGGAATACTTCCACTTCAAACAGGAGGATCAAGACTGTTTCCATCAGAGAATTCTCATATTTTGGCCTTAGCCTGTGGCATACAAAGAAGAGGGGGAATTACAACTTTGATCAGTGCTATACTGCGTACTCTATTTTATTCATACCAATACTGGACACACTAGCTGGGTTATAAGTAAATGTTTAAATTGTGAGGATAATTGGTGTTGTAGTTCACAAAATCTATGCTCTCATTGCAGGAAGTGTCAAGTACTAAATCTATCCCCTATCCAGATAGAACTCAAAACAACTGAAATGATAACTTTGTTTTGTGGATGGAAATTATTAGTACCTGTTGAATGGGGGATACCTGAGGAACGGTGGGAAACCACAGCTAAAGAGTGTAAAAAAACTATTTCTATTGGCCTGGAAATTAGCAAAAAGGAAGTGACAAGGAAAGAAGAGGGCAAGCCTGGGCTGACCACTGTACTCGCCACCGAGATCATATACACCTGCTATGGGCAGCAACCCCATAGGCAGGGAAGGTGGGGGTATAAGCCATACCAGACCTCTATTATTGCTGTTTCTGTCACTCATTTGTTGTCTTTTCCCTTTCAGGATGACGGCAAGATCATGTCACAAATGCCACTGAAAGCATTGCATGGAAAGAAACCAAAGTTTCTTTTTCATTACACACACCCACGTCAGCAGTCAGTGTTATAACCCATCCAAATTAAGTACCTGTAGGCAAAATGGGGAAAAATATTTCATTGGAAGAAACCTAGGAAAAAGTGGTAATAGACTGGGAATTGAATGTTCAAAAGGAGAGACATGGATTTGTTTTACATTTGATCTTAGGGATAGAGTCCAAGATTTGGTAAAAGAACAATTAGTAAACAAAAAGGTAAAATCAGCACAGTAATCTAACTGTATTGGCCCCAAATTATATGCTGAATTGTATTATAAGACTCCAAGCAGTTATAGAGGTGATAACAAGCAAAACTCCTCAGACAGTGAAATTAATATCAAGTCAGCAAAGCCAAACCAAAACTGTAATGTATCAGACTAGGTTGGCTTTAGACTACTTATTGGCTAAAGAAGGGGGTGTTTATGGAAAGTTTAATATATCAGATTGTTGAAAATAGATGACAACGGAGATGTCATCCTGAAAAAGGCAAAAGATAACGGAAAAATAACCCACATTTCGGTCCAAAATTGGGAAGCAATGTTAAAATGTTAAAAACTAGCTGGTGGGGTAATGTATTGGGGATAGAATGGTGGAAGAAATTAGGCTTCTTCCTTTTATGTGTGATAACTGTTTTGATATTTCTTCCTTTTTTAATTCCCTGTTTTATTTGATTAATTACCAGCATAGTCCAAAAAATGCAAATGGACAAGAAATATTGCTCAAGCCAAATGATTTATAAAGAATAAGAGGGGGGATTGTTATAGATACATATTATAATATTGGCTTTTTGCAAATATTAAAATGGATTTCAAATGTGTGATGTTAAAGAAACTTTGTTATAAAGAAATAGTTTTCATTTCTGTGGTTAATTAAGGTTAAACATAGTAGTGAAATAGCTATGCTTGTGTTAAAATGCCTGCTTGGATGGGATAACATCCAATGAACATAGGATGAGGACACCTGCTACAGATATGCCAACTATCAGCACTCACTGTCTGAAGAAAGTATGGACCAAGGCCCACACTAGAAGTGATAAGGAGAAGGAGCCAAAACCACAGTTAAGAAACGCTCGTGCCCTAAAAAGGCGGACCCAAGGAGGGGCCATGTAAAATAGTTACTAGAAAATGTAAACTAGTTTGTGGATATGCATAAGGGTCTATGAATATGCAACAGTCTGATGTAAGGGAAAAGGTATTTAAGGGATATCTCTGAAGATAACACTATAGTCTTGGCTGAGTGCCAAGATGCACCTGGCCATAATAACCTTTGCTTGATGGTCCTTGTCTCCTCTTGTCCTTTATTAAACTTTAAATTTTCACAGGAGAATGAACGTGTTTTTCACATTAAGTAATAAAACTTCTCGCTGCTCTGAGGACATGACAAACTCAGAAAGTCCCCTTTGTGGGTTGTAGCTCAGCTCATTCAATCTCTTATTAGTCCCTCTGCTGCTGGAAATGCTGCGGCCCAGCCCAGGCCCCGGTGGGACACAGATGTGAGCTCCCTGTGCTCTTCTGGGTTTTCAGTCCAGAGCAGGTTTAAACAGTTTCAAGAAAAAGAAGAACCACAGTCCAGGGAACTTCTCTGCCTCAGCTAGCTAAAAACTAACTAAAAAAGAAAGGAGAGCTCTTTCCTGCTGTCCACTGCAGACAACAAATCTAGGAGAAGGATGCCAGGGAGCAAGTGAAGTTTCTGATAACAAACTCTGTGCTTCTTGTCTCCCCCCCACTCTTTGCTCTCAGAATGAGTCTTAAAGGTGCAAAACTTATTTCTGGGCTAAACAGACAAATGGGGATACAAGCATCATAAAGTCATCCCAGGACACTTAACTTTGTGTCTTAGGTTGGAAATGCAAGATGTGGCTGGGGGTGTGTATTCTATTGCCACCTGTTAAAACCGGGTGGGGCAGTTTTCTTTATCTCTTCCACAACCAATCCACCCTATGGAAAATATCTTCTATTAATGGGCCATTGAGTCTCATTGCATCACTGATAAAATTACATCATCCCATTGTGAGATGCTCCGTCCAGGAGGAAGAGCCAAACATTCCTACCTGGATGTAATCTTAGATTTAGAACACCTTTTCCCACTGGATTCCCAGAGAAGCAGCTTTCTTTTCCACTGGATTCCCAGAGGAAGACCAAGCCCATCTACCCCACCACTGGTCCTTCAGAGGATAACTACACCCTTCTACAGGATCACTGCTTCAAGAGAACTACACCTGTCACTCCAGGAGGACTGCAGCCACCATTTAATCGGACTGCTACCAACACCCTGACCAACAGGGTGTCAGGTTGTATTCTGACTCTGTCAGTGTGGTTTTGTATTACTGCTTTTTTTTTCCTAATAAAGAACTGTTATTCCTACTCCCATATCTTTGCCTGAGAGCCCCATAATTTCAAAATTATAATAATTTGGAGGGAGGGGGTTTGAATTTTCCATTTCAAGGGAGGCTTCTGCCTTCCTTAGTGGACACCTGCCTTTTCAAACCAAGACACTTTGATAAAGACTCTGTTCTCTTGGGAAAGGTGCATACCAAAGGAATGACTACTGTCGGAACTCAGGACATCCCTCTGGGAGTCCGGAGTTCCTGGGACCCTTGCCAGGGGGCTCAGAGACCCTGGCACACAGCCCAGAACACCAGTGGGTTCGATTACGAACCACAGAGCAAATTGTCACCTTTATAGAAAGAGATAAAAACCACGATAGTATAAATAGTGTAAGAATAAAATAATTACAGAGTGTAAATGTAGATTTTAGGATTTTGGTATAGGGGTTTCTGGGGACAAGATGGAGGGATTTGGGCGTGTCTAGCCTTTCTTCTTCTTCTCTACCTCCATCTTGTCTGGTGATGTTGGCACTTTTAGATTGGTCTAGAGTGGAAACACACTGTCTAATATAGATGATAGGTATTGGAAAATAACTGTAAATATTGTACACGTAGTTTGTAGTATATAAAGATAACACCACCCTGGGGGCAGGCGGAGTGCCTCTGACTGTCCTGCCGAACGGATCTCGGCTGGACAGGAAGAAAGAATTTTATAGATAAGATACAATAAACAACCTTGAGACCGAGAAATGAAGAGCTCTGACTCCTTCTTCAAGCGACGGGCTAGGAAAAGAAACTTTCAAACTTTTCTTGGGGTCACTCTGACCAGCTAGAGAGAGAGACCCCGACAGACTACAGCCATAAACACCAGGTGTGAATATTTTTCCTTTGCCTTTCAGGATGCTGGGATGCAGCATGTTTGCTTAAATGGCTGGTAATTGCAGAAATGTCTGCTCTAATGAATGTTTGGATGTGTAGGCTGTTTTGTCTTCCCTTTTGTGTGTTCCCAAGACTTTCTTTAAACTTTCCCATAGTAGAAACATATAAATAATGGAGTGTGTGTAATAAAGATGGATCCTGGTGGAAGAAACAGTGGCCTCTTTTTTTCCAAGCTGCTGCAAAAATTGTTACAGTCTCTTTAAGACCTGTCACTTCAGCCAGAAACAGAGCTGCAGAGCAGCCTCTCTTCCGCGGCCGCTGGGGCTGTACGGGAGCCCGGCTGGATGCCCCTGGCCCGGCCGATGATGGCCACACGAAGTGCCACTCCCGGATTCCCTCCGGAACCCTGGGTAGTGGTTACCGTCTGCGGCGTGGGTGGCTACGAGGTACCGAGGCAAAGGAAGGAGGAGGGACACCTGTATAGGTACCAAGGATGTTTTTAATCTTCTTCCCCGGTGGTGCTAGGGACGGATGCCAAAGGCGGAGACCCAGGGGGGACGCTGATAAAGGGAGTGGGTGTGATAGGAGGAGACACAAAGCTTACCAATCACAAGGACCCAGGGAGGAGCGTGGGTTACAGCTAAGCCACTGAGGATCACACAGGGGAAAAACCCCAGGGGCAAATCATACATCAAATTAAGGAATGACTGACACAGAGAATTCTCGAGATTAGGGGGGTGATTACCATGACAGGCAGGGGAGGGGTGGGCAGCTCCAATAGGGAGAAACCATTGTGAGGGAAGTACATGGGGGGAACCGAGGACCAAACCATTATTGAGTTACAAAAGGAATAACCGATTCTAAAAACATACAGTGCCACACTGCAAGGTCTGGGGTGTTGCCAGGATCCCTTTGAAAAGTTGGAGTCATCCAAGTAGACAGGTCTTTTGCCTCATGGCATTTGTTCACTGTGAAAAACGCCTATCACTTGTTTTAAAATTTTAAAAGTTTAATAGTAATAAAATTATTATAAAAATAGTAATACAAATTAGAGCAATAAGAATTTGGAAAATCAGAGCTAGGACAATAAAAGCAAAGAATTACGAACCAGAGGGTTTCCTAGGGCAATTAAGCTCCAAAAGCACACGTTAACAAAGTATTAACCCTTAAAAGCAATAGCCTCTTGCCTATTCATATATCTCATACATGATGCATAAATTCTTTTCAAACAAGGGGTGTTCTCTGGTTATTGTCAACTTCTCCTCCTTAATCCTGTTGGCACCTCAAAGACGAAAAGGAGGTGGAAGAAAGTTTGCCTTTTCCAATAAGGAGTCAATATTTATTTTCTTGGGGCTTTTTGCTGTTATCTCTGTGCAAAGAATTTCTTGATTATCTCATGGCTAGTTAAAAAAATATCTCACATTTTATAGTTTCTATTTTAACATTATGTTATAACCTAAAACTATATTTACCACACTACTTTAAAAAGGTTAATACAGTAATACTTACTAATACAATATAATAGCTGCAAAGAGCCAACCATGCACTTTTGCACTTTTCACATTCATGGCAGAGGGTCCCCTTTTTTTGTTGTTGTTGTTTCTCTTTTGCCTTTTACTCTTTGCCTTTCTCTGTTGCTCTCACCAGGAGAGTTGAGGCAGAGCAACAGGAGCCTCCCCTCCAAAGGGTTATTTCGGGAGAGGTTTTCTGGGCTTGCAACTGTAGGAACTCAAGAAGCTGCATTTTGCAACCAGAAACTGTTTTGGAGTGAATTTTGCAACAACTGTCAGCATTGTGAAGCTTTAGCCAGTCCAGGGTCAGGTCACCACTTGTCAGTGCTCAAGAGTCTGGGTTCCCCCCATCCCTGCATTGGAGCAGTGACCGAATGCAGCAGCAGCAGCAACACTTGAGGAATCCAGCATGTGGCAGGAGGAAGCAGCAAGTGGCAGCACTGACCTCACACACACTGGCAATTTCCATCTGCTGCCAGAACTGCTTTGTAAGCACCTACCTTGCTGGGAGGATTTGTCTGCCATCTCCCTATTGTCTCCCAGACTGCAGGGTCACCTGCGGCAGATGCCATCTTGGGAAATGGGGGGGTACTCCACCATTTTGGATTTCTCTTTGTTCCTGGGGAGCTTGTGAGATTAAGCAATTTTATATATAGTGATTGTGAAAACCAGAGCTCACTCTGAAATTTTAAAAGTTTAAAAAGGGATAACAGGCACAATATCTGGCACTGTGGTGTTTGGCAATATGCTAAAAACACACCGTTAGCTTAAAACAATGTTCTTATATACTGTTACATTACAGGAGTTACATGCATATTTATGAGAGTTCATACATTATTCAAACATTTCTGTGAGTTTAGATGTTCCCGGATCTTTTGCTTGCTTTTAACCTTTGACTTGTCTTCATGCCATCTTGTAGATTAAATCAAGATATTGTATTTCTTCTCCTGATTCTATCTTGTTGCTTTTACACTCTCAGATAACGAAGTCAATAAATTCTTTTCTTGGTGTTCTATTTTTTGTCACTGTTATCATTCAGATAAGATAGTTCACAAATGTGAGGAACCACCTAATTATCTTACACTATTCTCTGAGTTAGTTTTGGACCTCTGTGCTCTTGGCACACTGATAACTTTTGTAGATCAAAGGTGCCTTTTTTAGGTTTTTATTATCTTTTGTTTTCTTCAATACCATAATTTTCTGCGTTTCTCTTGAGGTTCTTGTCTTGGGATTAGTGGGCATTGTTATTAATTGCATATTTTGAACCACATAAGTAATTAGTTGGATAAGACATGAAATTAAACATGGAAAAAAATTAAACTTGTTATTCTACATGGCATTATGAATCTCACCTTTTTTTACTAGGATATTCTAAAAAAATTTTCCCACCATCTTTTATTAATTATAGACTCTCACTTTTGGACTGGTACATTGGATGTTTTATGGATGTTTTTGGCTATATCCAAAACTGCATCTCTATTATCATCAATTTGTAGACAACAATCAGATGTGTTAAACTTTCCTCAAACCCCTCCTTCTTCTTCTAATAAATAGTCTAGTGACAACTGATTTTGATACACTGCAGCTCTGGTTTGCTTTTGCTGGCTGACTATTCTATGGCCTAAGCTGTTTCATTAGTTATAATTTCTACAACTGCTTGCAGTCTTATGATACAGTTTAACATATAAATTGGGGTACGATATCCCCAACTCCCATCCTGTGCCCAGGTGGCTGGACCATATGTTTGTATTACTCATTCAGGAGGTTACTCCTCATTACCTTACTTTTGATATACCCCAATTTCTCTGATTAATTCTCTTTGGTTTCTTTTTAAAGCACCCTAGACTGGTATTCTTAAATTATCTCTGAATTGGTTTCGTAAAAGAAAAAATCCTGGTTGTATAATTCTTAGAGTAAAACTTTTTTCCATAGGGGAGGGAGTTTTGGATAAGCTTTTTTTTTTTCTCCATATCCAGAATAAGCTGTCTGATGCTTTCTAGTACTCTTCCTTTTGGTTATTCATGTTTTCTCAAAATTTAGAAATTTGGGGATGTCATAATAGGTGTTTTTCTCAGGGTCATTACACAGGAAAAATTTAATTTCCTTCTTATTTTTACAGGGTTTTTTTCCTCTTTTGAGTCTAATACTGTGTCAGTTTTTTAGGGATCTACCATGTGGAAGTTTTGTTATAGACTTTATATCTTTTACAGGAGGTTTGTCTTACATCATCCAAGAATTTTCTTCTTAGACACTAGAGGCACTCCTCTCTTATTATTTTTGAACTTAATATGCACCCCTCTGGCCAGTTTCTTCTTTCCATGTAGGTTCTGTTCTATTTGAGAAGTTCAACTGGGCCTAGGCTACTACTTTGCTGTGGCTACTCTTCAGACATTAAAGCTCCTCTACATACCTAGCAGTTGGTAACATTTAGTTCATTACTGATTCTTTCTCTCAGATCTACTAACAAGTTTTTTCTTAACCTTGGGATTTTTATTTCATTTTCTATTTGTTGTTTGAGTTTTGTATATAAATCTCCACGTGGAGTTGGCTCTGGTTTGGATTGCTGTATCTGCTTTCTTATTATTCGTTCTTGTATTAAATTTTGTTCCTTTTTCTATTCTCAGGTCTGACCTATGGAGAAACAAACTCATTTGTCTTCCTGTGGGTGTCTATGATTTGACCCTAGAATTTTTGCAATGTTATACAAAAAGGTAACTTAACATCATTTCATAAGGTGAAATTCCCAAATCTGATCTAGATTATATTTTGATTTTTAACAAGGTTAGGGGTAGGAATTTTACCCATGACGTTTGGGTTTATTCTATACTGGGGAATGATTAGTTCTAGAAGAGTTTTGCATAAAAAATTGGCAGTAGCTTTAATTGTTGGTACTGCCTCTACCTAATGAGTTAAATGATCTACTATTACTAGCAAAAATTTCCACCGTTGCACTTGGGGGAGTTCAGTGAAATCTATTTGGATACTTTGAAAGGGTTGTAAGGCTAATTCTTGCTCTCCGTGGTGTGCTCTCCTTATGACTTTTTTGTTTACGTTTTGTCATATCACACACTGTTCAGTTATTTGCTTAGCTATTCCAAAAATTCTCATGTAACTCAAATTTCTTAGGAACTGGTCACTTAGTGCTTGAGTATGCCAATGAGTCTTCTTATGCATACTTTCTAATATTTTCTTGGCCAGTGGTTTATTTAACAACTGTCTCTCATCCAGTAACACCCACTTCCCTTCATGGTCTTTTTTGCTCTTATTTTGAGGAATTTCTTTTCCTCTGTTTCACTGAATATTGGTATATCCTGATTTTTTTCTTTGAGGTTAGGACTAACATCATTTTCTCTTCCCCTGACTCAGCTGCATTTTTAGCTTCTAAGTCTGCTAAGTTGTTCCCTCATATTTCTAAGGTGGTCCCTTTCTGATGTCTTCGAACATGCACAACAGCAATTTCTTCTAGCAATTGTAAAGCTTCTAATACTTCTGATATAAGCTTTTCATGAACTAATCTTTTTGAATTTATCTTTCTTCCCAAATTTTCCCATAAGTATGCCCCACTCCAAAGGTGTACTTAGAGTCAGTATACACGGTCCCCCTTTCTTGTGCTACTATTTCAAGGGCTTGTTTCAAAGCATACAACTCACATGCTTGGGCTGACCAGCTGCAGGGTAATGTGAGAAATGACTGCTCACTTTAAAAATTGTAAAGGGATTATTAAACCTTAACAAAAATAGAACAAAAGGACTAAATAAGGAAAAACAGGCCTGGGACCCCCCCTCATGGCTGCCTACCATGTGGCTCATCTTCAAAATGGATGCTCTGCCTTTTATACCCCGGGGGGGTTGCATCAACCAACCCTGGCCCCTCCTAAAGTCTGTCAGTCAACTCTTCTTTGCTGTTTATTGGTGGAGACTGCTTTCTTGCAACTTGATTGGAGGGTCAGGTGTTGTCATGCTGCACCCCACCCAGCAACAAGCTTTTCCATTCTCAACTGCCCCATGCAAGGGGCACATGTACACACCTTCTTTCCACCTGTCCTAGATAATCCAGGCTGTCTGATGGCAACAATATGGGGGGGCGCGGGGGGGGGGGGGGAGGAGAAGGGGACTATGGGGAGAACAGAGGGCATCTAAACAACAAACTACAATAACATAACTATACCTCAATAAAGCTTATCTTAATATTCACACAATATTCATCCCTTAAGGGCAAGAGCCAATCATCTCATTATCTATCTAAACCAGTAACTTTCTCTTTTCTGTGGCTACTAATTTCTCATCTATTATAGTGTTCGCGTTCAGGAACACATAATCACGAGAAATGATTATATGCAGGTGCTTTCATTGAAGAGCTCTGGGTGTAAGGGGTACAAACCCAAATCTGACTCCGACATGGGTTCGGGATGAACATGTTTTATATTCTACCATTATATGACTTTCATGTTAATTATTAAACTTGTATTGTTCAATTGTATACATAGATTTCAGCCAAGCATAGCCTCCTTAGATTAGGAACATACAGTTTCTCATGATTCTTCTTATGATTATACAATAATTATTTTTAATTACTAAACAATCATCACATCTAACAATTCTATCATTTATCATACTACTTATGCAGGTGAAAGGCAAAGCTTAACATTTCAGAGTCTATCCTAACATTTTCCCTGGGCCCCACTATCAACAGTATATCCCGATATTTGCTGCCCCTGAATTACCCTCGAGGATCCATTGATGTATAATTGTTTCCCCCTTGAAGGGGTTGGTTTGTCAGATCTTTTCTCACTTTGGTCTGATAGTTCATGATTTCGAAGCTATCATGCAGTAGTTCTACTGATTTTCTATAAAAAACTGGGCAAGATTGAGGTGTTTATCTGTAATTAGTTCTAGATCATCTTTGTCTATTAGAATTGCTTCATATTTTAGCACTCGAGAATCAGTGAACCATTTCTCAGATTTCTGAATCAAAATATTTCTAAGTGCATGTGGGGTGTGCAATTTTAATTTCCCTCCTAAAGTTAATTTTTGTTCTCTTCTACTAGTACGGCAGTGGCAGCTACTGCTTGGATACAGGTTGGCCACCCTCTACTAACAGGGTCTAACAACTTTGACAGATAAGCCACTGGTTTCTTGGACCCTCCCCATTCTTGGGCTAAGACTCCATGGGCTACCCCATTTTCCACATCTACAAATAGGTAAAAAAGATTATCTAAAGCAGGAAGACTTAGAGCAAGTGCACTAATCAATTTTTGTTTTAAACTTTCAAATCTCTGCTCATTTTCTTTTCTCCCATAATTTCATTTTTTAATAGTTTTTCATACAAGAATTTAACAGCTTGGGTATACCCTTCTATCCATATCCTACAATATCCTAACAAGTCCAAAAACTTTCTGATTTTCCTTTTAGTTTTTGTCTGGGGGAGTGAGGTTATTCTTGTAATCCCCTCAGGATTCAACCACTGGCTCCCCTGGCTTATTATATGCCCTAAATATTTTACTTTATTCTCCACAAATTGAAGGGGTTTTTTTCTTCCCCAAACCCTTGGTTTCCCAAGAAATGTAGTAGTGATATGGTAAATTTTTGGACTTTTTTCCTCATCCTCCCCTGAGAGAAGTAAGTCAGCAACATATTGGAAAAGTTTTATTTCTGGTACAATAGGGAAACGTTACAGTATGTCCTGGTTCGGCAAATTTTGGAGAGAACCTCCAAAGGGGCTCCTCTAGGAAAGCAGATTCAATTGGCCTCTCCCCCCAACCGGTCCAGGAGAAAAATACCTCCTTGGAGAAAAGTGGAAAAAACCTGTTTATTAAACAATAAAACCCCTTGCTGCTCCAAAAGAGATTACAAACTCAGAAATTCCCCTCCCTGGGTTGCAGCTCAGCTCACTCAGTCTCTTATCAGTCCCTCCTGTGCTGGAAATGCCACGGCCCAGGCCTGGCCCGGTGGGCTACAGGTGTGAGCTGCCAGTGCTCTTTTGGGTGTTCAGTCCAGAGCGGGTTTAAACAGGTCCAAAGAAAAGGAAAAAAAACTACAGTCCAGGGAATTTGTTTGCCTCAGCTAGCTAAAACTAACTAAAACAAAGGAGAGCTCTTTCCTGCTGTCTTTTCATCCACAGACAACAAAGTCCAGGGGAAGGAATATGGAAGAGTGAGTGCAGTGTCTGAAAACCAACTGTGCACTTCTTCTCCCCCCTTCACTCTGTGGGACAAGTCTTAAAGGTGCAAAACTTATTATTCAGCATAAACAGAACAAGACGATTGGGGATAAAAGCATCATATAGTCAACCCAGGACACAGTACCTCTTCCAAGGCTTGTCCAAATAAGTTAGAGGACTTAGTAAATCCTTGGGGTAATTTTGTCTGAGTTGTTGCTTTGTCCCTGTATCTGGATCTTCCCATTCGAAAGCAAATATATCTCTACTTTGTCCTGCTAGGGGACAAGCCCAAAAGGCATCTTTGAGGTCTATCACACTAAACCACTGATGCAATGGAGGGATTTTACTCAGTAGTGTGTAGGGATTGGGTACCACTGGATATCAATCTGTAGTTCTTTTATTTACTTCTCTCACATCCTGGACAAGCCTGTATGTCCTATTTGGGTTTTTTTTCTGCAAATATGGGGGTATTGTGGGGAGACATGCATGGTTCTAAAGTTCCATCCTTAATTAATTCTTGAATTACTGTTTGCAACTCTTTTCTCCCTTCTAAAGAGAGTGGGTTTTGCCATACTTGAATTCGGAAGTCTTAGTTATTTTAATTACTATAGGGGTTATGTTTAACTCACCCCTATTTCGAGGATTGGCCCAAACTTCTTCCTCAATTTGTTTTTCATCTTCTTCTTTTAATTGGAGTAGTTTGACTACCATTTTATCTCCCTCTGGAAGCACCCCAATACCTAACTGCACTTGCAAAACCCTCCCAAGCAAATAACATCCTGCCCCTGGTACTAATAAAACATCCTCCATTCCTATTTTGTTTCTTCCCTCAAATATTACAATTTTTATAACTGGTGCTTTAAATCCTTCTCTTTTTGCCCCTACTACTTTAATTGTATTTTGGCTTTTTTTGCATCCTTTTGGAATTCTACAAACACATGTCCTCTCAGCCCCTGTATCTACTAAAAATTCAAATTCCTCCTCCTGGGGGCCTACTTTTAAAGTTATCAAGGGCTCCTGTTGATACTTTGACCCCAAGAGATAGACCCTCTGACATTCCTATTCTTCTGTTTCTTGAGCCTCCTTAAAAACCTTCAAGTCTCTTTCCTTTTGTGGGCAGTTTTGCCTCAAATGTCCAATTTCCTTGCAATAGTGACAGATTGGGCCTCGGTTGATAAGTTCCCTGTCGACGATGAAGAGAGATGGGGAAGACTGATTTGATGATTGGAATCTGATTTTATTGTGGGATAAAAACACTTATATAGTATTTTAGGGAGACTAGTAATGTGTACTACAATGATTAGGTTAAAATCACATACACAAACTTATGCATATTACAACATCTCTTGCTTGCAGAGTTTATTGAGATTTTCTTTTTCCAGTAAACCTGTCTGATTTAATCTTCTTGCAATCTAGATCTAATTTTCAAAGTTCCGTTTGCTTTTGCCAAGGCATTTTGTTTATCAAATCTCTTATGCTAATAAGGTCCAAAGTCCATCATCTGTCTTGTGTCCCCCAACATCCCAACAGTTCCCTTTTTCCCTTTCAAGGGCCTCTTTCCCAGGGAGCTCTGTTCCCTTTATCCTCCCCCTGGTTCCACTTGCCTTGGCCTGACTGTGGTCTCACTTTCTTATGGGAATAGGTCCCTGAAAGCTGGTTCCCCTTGGCAATAGCAGCTGCCATTATTTTAGCTTTTGCCTTTGCTTCCTTCTCGTCTTTCCATACATATACCTTTCAGGCTTCTTTTAATAGGTCCCTTATCCTGCCATCCTTCCAGTCTTTCTAAATTTTTTTCCTATATCTGGCCAAGCATGAGTGACAAAGGTTGCTTTCAATAAAACTGGTCCAGTTACTGTATCAGGGTCTATACCTGAGTATTATCTCATAATTTTTCTTAACCTCTCCGACCACTTAGATGGAGTCTCATCTTACTTTTGTTGTTCAGCAAATGCCTTATGGGCATTCTGAGTTCATGGAGCAGCTTCCCTAATCCCCCTGACAATTAATGTTCTATAGTCTTACATATTTTGCCTTCCCTCAGGGTAATTGTGGTCCTAGTTAGGATGTTGTACAGGCATTTTCTGATCTCCAGGGTGTCTGTATGCATGTTCCCTTTCCTATATCCACATACCCGCTGCTCGAATAATTTGTCTTTCTTCGGGTGTAAACAAAAGGTTTATTATAGATTGCATTTTGTCCCATGTGTAAACGTTAGGTCTTAAAAATTGGTCTACTTGTTCTGCTAATCCAGTAGGATCTTCTAGTAGACTTTTTAATTCTTTCTAAAATGCCCTCACTCCAGAGGAGTTAAGTGGGGCAATTACAAACTCCAATTCCCCCTTCTTCCCTCCCAATGGTACTTCCCAGAGGGTGTAGAGACATACTGCTTGGTCCTTATTTTTCAATTCCTCTCCTTGGACTGCTCTTCCCATGGTATTCTGACTAGGTCTGTAAGGGTGTGGAGGGGGTGCATTAGGTGCTGGCAGATATGGAGGGGGCAAATAATCTAAGGGGTCCCAATTCTTAGTTTCTTTCAATTTAAACGTATTCACCTCCCCCAGAGAGGCCTTGCTTTCCCAGCAAGCTGCATAGTCCCTCTCTTCCGGACTGACTGCTTCTTCAGCATTCACATAAATATTCAAAACTTGGCACATTCCCCTCTTAAAGGAACTATGTATAAGACAGTATGAATGGTCAGATTTCATCTCTTCTTTAGTCCATTCTATCATACAATAATGTATTATTTTAATTTTATTTTTATTCTTTGTGTTAGGTTTATGCTCCTACTGTGCCAATTTTATCCCCAGGTGCGGTAATCCGTGGTTTTCCTGGGCCTTATATGAGTCCAATCCGGCTAGCTTAAGACTCTAGTCCACACGAACCCGCATAGATGAAAGTAAAAGACGAGAGGCGCTCTTCTCCATGTGGGTGCAAATATCCTGTTTATTGGCTTGGGGCAGGACACAGGTGATGGGTCACCCAGGTAGATAAAGAGGGGTTGGAACTCTCACACAGGAGGTTTTATACCCTAGGGGATGGGGGCGGGGGAGAGGACCGGAGCCAATGGGCTGGCATTGGGGAGGGGCGAATTACCTATGGGACAGACCAAGTGTGTATAACGGGGGGGGGGGGTGTGAGGGGGAGACCATGTGATGAGGGAGGGGGAAAACCCATCTACTTTACCCAACATGCTCAGTAGAAATTGCCCATCACCAATGCAACAACAACTAAATAAACTATTTAGTGCAATACAACACCCAGGGGGCTATGGGGAGGTATATCTATGGATGTTTTCTTGCTTCTCCTTCCCCCAGGGGTTTTCCTCTTGCTTGCTTAGTGTCCTCTATTTTTTCAGTTTATCCCAACACCACCTGTACACCCTTTTTTTCTTTTTTCTTTCATAGCTTCTAAGCAAATCTGATTTTACACTTTTCACATGTATTTTCTCAGTCTTCCTCAGATACAGTTCATATTCTGGGAACTAAATACTGTTTCTCATAAACTATTTTAAATATTTCTGCCTGCTGTGACTCACTCACTGCCTCCTGCCAAGCATTTCCTATCCTTGGACTGCCTACTTCCTCGTAACCAACAGAAATTAGGAAATTTAATGCCCAATTTCTGGTTCTTAATTCTGCTCTTTTACACTCCTTGCACCAGGCACTTTAGCATGTGGAAGTGCAATACCACCTCTTATGACAGATTTTACACTCACACGATACCCAAGGTTCACATCCGTGTCCACAACTTAAGCACAAAATTGCACTCATACAGGTAACACAAAATCTTTATTATAAACAACAAATGCTTTGCTTTTCTCTGGCCATTTTGGTAGCCCAAAAAACGGAACAGCGGACCCAAGCTCCTCACTTGGTTCATACTAATAGTATGTCTCATTCATTCAGCAGTTACACTTGCCAATCACACGAGAGGAGGGACATACACACACCTCTCACACACATTTACACAATAATAAGGTAGTCTTGTTGAATCACGTACTAATATTCCTTTACAGATGTTTATCCATTACACATAAACCTACCTCTCAATAAAGTAATCTTAAACCATTCTAATATTTTCCAAGCTTAAAATCTTTCTCTCTCCACCCAAAAACCCCGGCCATATAACAGCACTTAAAACGAACTTCAAAGCTTTACTGAAGGGTTATTGCTTATCTCTGCTTCCCACCTGTGGTGGGTGCAGTGCTGGCCAATCATCAATGCACTCACTTCCTGCTGTGACATAGGATTAGGAGAAAGGCAAAGCAGGCTCAAAACTTTAAAAGGGTATAAGGAAAAATTTATTAACAGTAACTAAAAGAAAGAGTAATAAGAATCAGAACAAACCCTTCAGAACACTTCTCCTCCCCCCACAACCTTTTCTTCCCACTGACAATGTAAAGAAACAAAACCTAAAATTTCAGTTTACCACCTCTGGAATAGTCTTTCTTCAGTTCACTTAGGGAGAGAAGTCCCTCTTGTTAATGTTATGGAGACTTCTCCACGAGGAAAAAAGCAGTTCTTTCATGACTCTCACTTTGTCACAAATAGCAGCTGCCCCAGGGAAACCTGCAATCATGAAGTCCCTCCCATTTTCCACAAGCTTTTCCCACAGCTGTGTTTATGGGCCATGTCAACTTATGGGGCACCGTTTTAAAGATGAGCTGTTCAAAGGCAAAAGTTCTAATTATCTATCTCTAAAATCATCTTCTCTCCCTTGGGGAACAGGGTCTCATCACACTTCCCTCTTTCTCTGTTCAAACTTCTCATGGGATCACAACTACTTTAACATCTGCTTACTTTATCATGGAGGCCTTTGCTCAATATTAATTTGAAACCTTCATCTCCCCATAGTTTCATGTGGTATAGGGAAAAAGAGTCTTTTCTCCATAGCTTACAAGAGGATTTCGGCTCCAAAATTAAGGTATCTCCTCATCCCTCCCATCTGGGACTTGACTTCTTCTTCACTGACTATGATGTCTTCATCTTGCTCCTTTTTCTCACTTGAGGGAGGATTGGAGCACTGAAAGAGTTAGCATCTTGCCCGGGGCCTGCAAATGATCACCTGACCCACCAGTAGCTTGTGGCAGGAGCTGTGGCTGGGGCTGTGTCAGGATCGGCTGCATGGCTGGTCTTTGGTTTATTCTGCATCCCATTTCAGCTGCAGGGCCACTCTGCACGGGCTGCAGGGCTGCCTCTGGTCTCAACCGCATGATCTCATGCGGTGGCTGTGCTGGGGGGAGGGGACATGGCAGCAACATGTTATCAGCCATGGCCTGGCCCTGCTTCAGCCAGGGCTCTGCAGCCTCCCCTGCCTTCCTGCCTGGCAGCTGCTGGGGCCTGGCCTGGCCCACGGCACTCCCTCCCCTGCCTGGCAGCCAATGGCGGGGGGGCGGGGGGGGGGGCGGAGGGTGGCCGGGGGGGGGAAGAGGCCCAGCACTGTGGTGGGGCCTGCCTGGCCAAACAGGGCTATGTTACCTGTTTGCCAGCCAGAAGGGAAAGAGGGCTTTCCTGAGTTTTTTTTTCTTTAACGTGTTTTTCACAGAGGCATGTTCAGCTTCCCAGTGGTTTTTGAAGACTGTCAGTTGGACTAAAAGCTTTTGCATCACTTCCCTAAATTCGTCCCATGCAAAACCAGGACATCACCCTTGTAGCCACAGCTACACAACTGTTGTCTTTCTCACTTTTTCCCCTGTTATCAAGCAGGCCTAATCAGTTTCTCAGATCTGTCAGGCAGTGTTTTTTAACACCCCAGATCAGCCCAACCATCTCTGCCCCTAGGGTATAGTGGGGTTTCGGGTTCTCAGCATCCAAACTTCTGCAGACCCTGCAGCCAATATAGCCAAGGTCTCTATAGGAAACCAGGTATGCACTTGTTATGAGTAAAAAAAGAGTTACCCGTTTTTTTTAAGAAAAGGGTTGCAGAGTTTAAAGTTAAGCTGGGAACTGATCGCTGGCCAAGACTTCTGTTGTTAGTTAAATGCTGTAATCACCTGTTGAGTATCGTCGTTAACCCTCTATTTTGGAGAATTCTTTTTTTCAGTACCAGCCTTGCCTGCTGCCAAGAGGATGACAACCTTCCCCCCACCCCAGACGGTGGGGAGGGAGGGGGAATTTGCATCTCAGGAGACATGCAAATTTATCTCAAAACCCAGACTGCAATGGGACGGCACCCCCACCAAATCCCGGAAATTACCCCAAAAGAGACGAGCCAAAGCAGAATTGAGAGGTCAGGGTGGTGTTTGGACAGCAGGGGTGAGGTCCGAAGCTGGCAGAGATGCTGAAAATCTCGGTCACCCCTCGCCCCAGATTAAAAAGAAGTGTGTCGAACCTAGGACCCCTGGACCGGCAATCTGAACTGAACCTGGGGTATACCCCCATTGCCGCCGCAAGGACGGAACTCCTGGCTTTGCCCCCTAGGGGACAGAGTTTCACATTCCTCCTCTTCCGAGCGGTCCTGTCCGCCCCCCCATTCTGAGCTGATCACTTTTAATAAAGGCATTAAAAAGGGGAAAGATCTCCTGCCCTTTTTATTTCAGACTGAGAGCAGCAATACCAGGAACTAGAATTTCTGTAGTCAGCTTACAGGTGATTCCTCTCTTCTTTGTTCTCTTACTTCTCCTTTTAACCCCAAAATAGCTAAATCTCCACAATTCTGGGATTTCACTCAGTCTCTACCATCTGCTTTGTCCCTTCACTGGCCGATCTCCTTGCAGAGAATGCGTAACCGCAGCTAGAAGGACTCCACAATTCACTTTGCAGAATATGGACTGTCCAGCCTGCATCTCATGCACACACACACTCCCAGGTTTTCATGACACTCTTTTCGGCGAATTACTCACCCGTCTAGGTCTTCTTGTGGAATTTAGGAGTTGCTGTGGTTTCCTAGGCCATTTTTACTTCCCTTTTTCATTTTGTCCCTTTTATCTTACCCAGGGTGAAACTTGCGGTCACCAGTAACAGCAGGAGAAGCCCCAGGCAAGCAGCTTAATTCAGTGGGGCGCCTCTCATCTGAGACCCCCCCCCACCTGGAGCCATGGAGACTCGAAGTATAGCTCTGTGTGAAGCGATACATGGAATAAATAGACTCCACAACCTGATGTAGTTATGAAGTGGGTATGTATTGTCAGCGCACAGCACAAGCGAGATAGCTCTTATGAAAACTTGTGCCCCAAACCCTGGTCTGAGTCACATCTTTATTCACAAAGGTGTTCTACATACATTACATTGCAGAATCTTTTCATGCATATTCAAACCCTGGCCCCTGGCCAGACCTGTCCTCACCTCGCATGGTAATTAGATCCACGTCCTTCTGAGGGTGCGTTGTTCATGGTGGTGGTCTCACGAGGGTCTTTCGGTGGTCTCTGAGGCTGAAGGCCATGATCTTCCTCATGGTTGAACTTTTGAACTTTTCTTCTTTGAGCATGTGCTTTGATCCCTTGGTGCTTATCTGAGCACATCTGTCGATTTTGATCACCTTGGAGACAGAGGAGCCCCTTTATCTGGGTTTCTTGCATTCCTTGGTCTTCTCCCGGTATTGTTCTTTTATGCAAGAAGCTTCCGAAATTTGCATTTTCCTATGCCCTTTGTACCATGGCAGAGGTTTCTTAAATGAAAGGTTAAAATTCAACACATAATTCCACTGTTATGAACAAGAAAAGGGTTAGCCATTTCTTTTTCCAAAAGTAGAATTACAAGTTTAACCAGTTCTGGCAGAGGAGTGCTTTTGTTAGCTGCTTGTCGAATCACCTGTTAAGTATCGGGTCGTTAGCCATCTATGGTTGAGAATTCACTCTATTGTATCAGCATCACCCTGCTTGTGGCCAGGTGGGAGGATGGCATCCCCCCAGACAGTGGAGGGGAGGGGACCAGGAGTTGATATGCAGATAAGTTTAGAGCCAAAATGCAATGGGGCAAGCCCCTATTCCAAATGCAATTAATAAACCCCTAAACCAGCGAGCCAATATGGAATTCAGAGATCAAAGTGGTCTCTAGACATCAGGGGTGAGGTGAGAAGCCAGCAGAGACTCTGAAAACCTTAATGGCCCCTCACCACAACTTACGAAGGTGTTGGTTAGAGCCAGGACCCGAGGCTGCCAACTCAAAATCGGGATCCTGGGGGTGTATACCCCCGCCTACTCTCATGGGGCCGGATCCCCAACTCTGCCCCCTGGTGGACAAAGACAAAGCTGCATTTGCCTCCTCCTCCGAGTCACTCCAGGGAGCTGAAACGATGGATCCGTTGGGCCTCCCAGCCTTGAGCTGATCACTTTTAATAAAGGCATCAAAAAGGGAGAAATATCTCCTGCCCTGTTTATTTCATTCACAAGCTAAAATTTAAATGCTTAATTCTTATTGCTAACTTAAGTGAACCCCCAGAACCTCCATTTCAACTAGAACCTCCAAATTGTGAAAAACAGAGCTCACTCTCTGAAATTTTAAAAGTTTAATAAAGGATAAAAGGGACAACATCCAGCACTGGAAGGATTGTCAATATGCCAAAATCACACTGTTGGCTTAAAACAATGTTCTTATATACTGTTACATTACAGAAGTTACATGCATTTTCATGAGAGTTTGTACATTATTCAAACATTTCTGTGAGTTTTGATGTTCCCGGTGTGAAAAACATGTTTCACTCTCCTGTAAAAATTTAAAGAGTTTAATAACGGGCAATAGGAGACAATGACCATAGAGCAAAGATGTTTTGGTCAGGTGCATCTTGGCACTCAGCCAAGAGCACACCTGCTATTTTGGAAACACCCTTTATGTACCATTTCTATTGCATCAGCCTGTTACATATTTTTAAACAATTATGCATACTAAACTTTTCCCCAAACTAGTTTACATATTCCAAGAATTGTTTAGCATTTCTCCTCATTGGGTTTGCCTCTTCTGAGCATGCATATTCCTTGGTTGTGGTTTTAGTCCATTCTTATCATCACCTTCATTTCTGGGCCCTGACCCACACTGCCTTCAGATGGTAAGTGCTGATAGTTGGCATATCTATAGCAGGTGTCCTCATCATATGTTCATTGGCTATTGTCCCAACCAAGCAGGCATTTTAACACAAGCATACTTATATCAGCTATTTCACTACTATGTCTAAGCCTAATTAACAACAGAACTAAAAACTATATCTTTATAGCAAAGTTACTTTAAGACCACACATATAGAATCCATTTTAATATTTGTGAAAAGCCAATATTATAATATGTATCTATAGCACTGGAATTATTTTGTTTGGTTTTAACCTCTGACTTGTCTTCATGCCATCCTGTAGATTAAATCAATAAATTTTATTTCTTCTCCTGGTTCCATGATGTTGTTTTTACACTCCCTGATAATGAAAAGTCAATAAATTTTTTTCTTGGTGTTCTGGTTTTTGTCACTGTTATCATTCGGATAGGATAATCCACAAATGTGAGGAATCACCTAATTACCTTACACCATTGTCTGAGTTAGTGACATGAAGAAAAGCATTTTAACATCACATAGTCTCTATTTTAATATTATGCTATGGCCTAAGATATATTTATCACACTACTATTTATATAAGCTATACGGTGCATATATAAACGGACAGATTATACTGTACCAAAAAGCAGTTAAAAGTAAATATATATTGTACCATATCAAAATCTTGGTGATTAATAATAATTTGCAAAAGCTAACACAAAAATGTGAAAGCCGATACTCTGTTGTCATTTATAAGAGTGATTATTTACTTTGAGAGGTTTTTTTTGCCTGTTGCTGTTTCACTTGTTAGTAAACTTATTTTTTCACTTATATCTACTTGTATTCATTTCTCATTATTGGTGGAAAGGGATTGCTTAAAACTATAAGAGTCATTCCAGAGTGTCCACCTCTTAAATTGTCTTAAACAAAGACAACCACCTTGCAGCACTCTAACATGACATTTCCTACCAGCTGCTGCAACTTTCTCTCTGCCCCTTACTGGTTCTGCTCCATCTACCCCTGTGTCCCAGGCTGCAGGGAATCTAAGGCATGGTGTGCTGTCCCTGTCCTGGAAAGTGGATGAGCTGCCCTCAGCACTAGACAGAGTGCAGGGAGTAGAGCAAGGGCAGTACTGCCACATCTGAAAACCTCAGTGGCTACATCTATATGAAGACTGGTGAAACAGAGTGGAAATTTTCTGGAGTAGAAATCCATTTCAGATTTAGGTGAAATGTGCCGCTTTGAATTATTAAGTCTGTAGCTTGCAAGCATAACTGTTTGGTCTGTGTTCAAAACTGCCTGTTCTTGCAAAAAAACCCCAAGCCTATTCTTGAAAAACTGCCTCAGCCGAAGGACAGAGATAAGAGGAGTCCCTTGAACTTTGAAACAGATGGAGACCGGAGCTAAGGCTGCGGGAGACAGGGCAGGATGACCCAGGAGTTCTTTCTGTACTTTCTGATAAAAAACTAGCTGGAAGTGTAACACAAAATCAGTAAAATGAATATGTATGAACCTATTGTAAAATTCTATGCATATGAATCAGTAAGGGAGATAAAAAAAGGATTGGGAGTTCTCAGGGGTGCACGTCCTTTAGGGGGAACACGATCTCCACATGCTTCCAGCTCTGTAATAAACATACTGGCTTTACAACTTTTACAAAGTTGTGGAGTTTTTTCTTTCCGCAAATCACTGACCCACATGCTTTCTGGCACCAGAGGGGTTGGGGACATGCAGGGCTCTGCATCAGATGCATGTAACTTCACAGGGCCCGGAAAAAAAAGATAATGCCATACAGGAACCAAATTAAAGACCCACCGTATCTGCAATATAAACCAGAAGAATGCTCTGGCTCCCAAAAGGCTGGTTGGGGACTGAAGTTTTCCTTAAGAGAAGAATGTCGCATTCTTTACTTTAAAAGATTTGCGTGTTTTGAGTAAAGACTGGGATTCTCTGGTCCAGCTCTAAGAGCTAATAAGTGTTATAAGTAACTGTGGAATTATTGGCTTTTGCTGTCATGTTGACATTTGCAAATTATTATTAATCGCAGCAGTTTTGATGCAGTTCAGCTTGTAATCACTTTTAACTGTTTTTGATATAGTATAATTTGTCAGCTTCTTTGGCCAGTTCCCTGCCCATGTGTCTCTTATTTAGGCATTAGTATCAGAAACATATATGGCAGTTTAGGCTTTCTTTCAAAATATTGAAATAGAGACTACGTTAGCTTTTGCAGGATGCTTTTTTTTTTTTTTTTTGTAATTAACCACAATAGAGACTTAGACAAGTTTGTGGAAATAGCTTAAAACTGTCTGTATGATTAGATAACATTGAAGGAACCACACAGATAACATGGGAAAAAGGATGTGAAAAAAATCCTGCTACTTACCCTGCGGCTCTCAATAGTTCCCTGTTTGTTGTTTGTCGTCATGAGGAAATGGCATATACATTGTGAGGAAATGACACACAACACCGAAAAATCAAATCTACACTAAAGCACAATGGGTCACAGGTTGAACAAAGCTAAAGAATTCCCAGAACATGTGAAAGAACTCACAGGAATGTTTGGTTATGTATAAACCTCATGAATATGTATGTAACCCATGTAATGAAAAAGTATATAAGAAAATTGATTTAAGCTAACAGTGTGCTTCTGGCAGTTTTCCAGGCACCCCAGTGCTGGATACTGTCCCTATTAACCCTTATTAAACTTTTAAAAATTTTAAAGAGTGAGCCTTGTTTCTCACATAAGTTTCACGTACTGCCCTCAACCTCTCTGCTTTTACCACACCCCTTCAAAAGCCCTTTCGGGCCCTGCTCACCAGTTAAGACTTCCCAGGACCTGGTCCTACCTCCAGCTCTTGCTCTACTGGAGCACGGTAGTGCTCACTCACACAATCATCCTTTAAAATCCCTAGGTAGCAAATCACCACCCATCTACCTAGTAGAGAGAGAAGCTGTGGTGGGTCTAGCGCTGGCCAAATGTCAGTGCACCCACTAGAATATACTTACTCATTTCCTGCTATGAGATAGGAATAGAAGAAAGGCAAAGCAGGCTCAAAACTTTAAAAGGGTATAAAGAAAGCTTTATTAACAGTAACTAAAAGAAACAATAATAAGAATCAGAATAAAACCTTTAGAACACTTCTCCTCCTCCCTACAACCTTTTCTTTCCCACTCACGATGTACAGAAACAATTCAGTCAGTTTATCACTTCTAGAATAGTCTTTCTTCAGTTCACTTAGGGAGAGGAGTCCTTCTTGTCAATTTATGGAGACTTCTCCACAAGAAAACAGTTCTCTCGGGGTTTTTAGTTTCCACAAAAAGCAGCCAACCAGAAAATCTGCAATTGTGAAGTCCTTCCCATTTTTCACAGCTTTTCCCACAGCTGTGTTTATGGGCTGTGTCAACTTATGGGGTACTGTTTTAAAGATGAGCTGTTCAAGAGCAAAGGTTCTCTTTATCTATCTCTGAGATCATCTTCATCTCTGGGAATAGAAGTCTTCTCTCCCTGGGGGCAAAGCGTCTTCATGACTCTCCTCTCTCTCTGATCAAGATTCTCATGGGAATAATAGTGGGGCCCTGGAAAAATATTAAGATAGACTTTGAAATGTTAAGCTTTGCGTTTCACCTGTGTGAGTAGTATGATAAAGGATAGAATTGTTAGATGAGATGATTGTTAAGTAATTAAAAATATTTATTGCATACTCATGGGAAGGATCATGAGAAGGATCGTAAGGCACTGTCAAAGCAGCCTGACTTGGCACTGGTGACAGCTTGGCTCTGGGACGCATCCTGCGCAATGCCAAATTTCACGAGCCAGCCGGACACTCCGGCCCACAGCCCCCCGAACTACAACGCCGGACCTTTTCCCAGGAAAAAAAGTCACCAGCCCAGGTTCTTGGTGACAGTTTGCAGGAGGTACTTGGCACTTTCAAAGCAGCCTGACTTCGCACTGGTGCCAGCTTAGGTCTAGGAGGCATCCTGCGCAATGCCGAAATTCAGGAGCCAGCCGGACGCTCCGGCCCACAGGTCCCCAAACACCAACGTTGGCCCTTTTTGCAGGAAAACAGAAGTCACCAGGGGAGGTACTTGGCGTCATTTTGCAGGAGGTACTTGGAACTGTCCTACCAGCCTGATTTGGCCCTGGGGCCAGCTTGGCTCTGGGACGAATACTGTGAAATGCCGAATTTCAGGATCCAGCCAGACACTCCGGCCCACAGGTCCCCGAACTACAACGGTGGCACTTTTCCCAGGAAAACACAAGTCACCAGGCCAGGTTCTTGGTGTCAGTTTGCAGGACGTACTTGTCACTGTCCAACTAAACTGACTTGGCACTCGGGCAAACTTGGCTCTAGGAGGAATACTGCGACATGCGGAATTACAGGGGCCAGCCGGCCACTCAGTGCCACAGGCTCCAAAAAAAAAACACCGGCCGTTTACCCAGGAAAACAAAAGTCTCCAGGGGAGGTTCTTGGTTTCAGTTTGCAGGAGGTACTTGGCACTGTCAAAGCAGCCTGACTTGGCAGTGGTGCCAGCTTGGATCTAGGAGGCATCATGCGCAATGTCGAATTTCGGGAGCCAGCCAGCCACTCCGGCCCACAGATCCCCAGACACAAACACCAGCCCATTTCCCAGGAAAACAAAAGTCACCAGCCCATGATCCTTGAGTCAGTTTGCAGGAGGTACTTCGCACTGTCAAACCAGCCGGGCGTGGCGCTGGTGCAAGCTTGACTCTAGGAGGCATCCTGCGAAATGCCGAATTTCAGGAGCCAGCAGGACACTCCGGCCTAACGGCGCCCGAACACCAACGCCAGCCCTTTTCCCACGTAAACAATACTCACCATCCCAGGTTCTTGGTGTCAGTTCTCAGGAGGTACTTGTCACTGTCATACCAGCCAGACTTGGCACTGGTGCCAGCTTGACTCTGGGAGGCATCCTGCGAAATGCCAAATTTCAGGAGCCAGCTGGCAACTCCATCCCAACGGCGCCCGAACACCAACGCCGGCCCATTTCCCATGTAAAAAAAACTCACCAGCCCAGATTCTTGGTGTCAGTTTTCAGGAGTTACTTGGCACTGTCAAACCAGCCTGACTTGGCACTGGGGACAGTTTGTGTTTGGGAGGCATCCTGCGCAACGCCGAATTTCAGGAGCCAGCCGGCAACTGAAGAGCACAGACCCCCATAAAATAACGCCGACCCTTTTCGCAGGTAAAAAGACTCAGAGCCCTGGTTTTTGGTCTCAGTTGTCAGGAGGTACTTGGCACTTTTAAACCATCCTGACTTGGCACTGGTGCCAGCTTCACTGTGGGAGGCATCCTGCGCAATGCCGAATTTCAGGAGCCAGCCGGCCACTCTGGCTCACAGGCCCCGGAATACGAACGCCGGCCCTTTTCCCAGGTCAACAATACTCACCAGCCAAGGTTCTTGGTGTCAGTTTACATGTGGTACTTGGCACTTTTAAACCAGCCTGACTTGGCACTCGTGCCAGATTAGCTAGGGGAAGCATTTTGCGCAATGCCGAATTTCAGGTGCCATACAACCACTCCGGGCCACAGGCCTCTGAACACCAACGCCGACCATTTTCCCAGGAATACAATACTCACCAGCCCAGGTTCGTGGAGTCAGTTTGCAGGAGGCACTTGGCACTGTCAAACCAGCCTGACTTGGCTCCGGTTTTTGTAGTATTGTCCACAAGCGTCCCAGGATGAGGGAAGAGACGAGAAAGTTGACTCCATATATCAGAAAGCCTGCTTTATTATTCCTAGATAGATATAAAAAAACTCATACCCAGGAATAGAGGACAGGATTTCAGCAGAAGGCTAAGCTAGGAACTATCAAACCAGGCCTGACTAACAAGGCTCTGTGTTGACCGTGGCGTCTGGGAGGCGAACTGTGCAATGGCCCTGAATTGGAAACAAGCCAGATGAACCACTCACAGATTCGCCACTGTTGCATCCCACAGCAGCGATAAGAATGTTTCAGTTGTTCCTGAACGGCCTCTCAGCTTCTCAGGAGGTGACAAATTCTAAGGAGGTAATGGCACTGTCAAAACAGCCTGACAGTGACATGGCGCCAACTTGTCTCTGGGAGGCATCCTGCGCAATGCCGAATTTCAGGAGCCAGCCGGCCACTCCGGCCACAGGCCCCCGAACACAACGCCGGCCCTTTTCCCAGGTAAACAATACTCACCAGCCCAGGATCTTGGTGTCAGTTTGCAGGAGGTACTTGGCACTGTCAAACCAGCCTGACTTGGCACTGGTGCCAGCTTGGCTCTGGGAGGCATCCTGCGCAATGCCGAATTTCAGGAGCCAGCCGGCCACTCCTGGCCACAGGCCCCGAACACAAACGCGGCCCTTTTCCCAGGTAAACAATACTCACCAGCCAGGTTCTTGGTGTCAGTTTGCAGGAGGTACTTGGCACTGTCAAACCAGCCTGACTTGGCACTGGTGCCAGCTTGGTTCTAGGAGGCATCCTGCGCAATGCTGAATTTCACGAGCCAGCCAGACACTCCAGCCCACAGGCTCTCCGAACAGCAGGGCCGGCCCTTTTCCTAGGTAAACAATACTCACCAGCCTAGGTTCTTGGTGTCAGTTTTCAGGAGGTACAATGTCAAACCAGCCTGACTTGGCACTGGTGCCAGCTTGGCTCTGGGAGGCATCCTGCGCAATGCGAATTTCAGGAGCCAGCCGGCCACTCTGGCCACAGGCCCCGAACACAAACGCCGGCCCTTTTCCCAGGTAAACAATACTCACCAGCCCAGGATCTTGGTGTCAGTTTGCAGGAGGTACTTGGCACTGTCAAACCAGCCTGACTTGGCACTGGTGCCAGCTTGGCTCTGGGAGGCATCCTGCGCAATGCCGAATTTAAGGAGCCAGCTGGCCACACCGGGCCTGAGGCCCCAGAGCACAAATGCCAGCCCTTTTCCCAGGTAAACAATACTCACTAGCTCAGGTTCTTGGTGTCAGATTGGAGGAGGTACTTGGCACTGTCAAACCAGCGTGACTTGGAGCTGTTAGCTCGTCTCTTGGAGGCATCCTGCGCAATGCCGAATTTAAGGAGCTGTCCGGCCACAAAGTGCCACAGGCACCAGATCACAAACGCCGGCCCTTTTCCTAGGTAAACAATACTCACCAGCCCAGGTTCTTGGTGTCAGTTTTCAGGAGGTACTTGGCACTGTCAAACCAGCCTGACTTGGCGCTGGTGCCAGCTTGGCTCTGGGAGGCATCCGGCGCAATGCCGAATTTCAGGAGCCAGCTGGCCACTCTGGACCACAGGCCCCCAAAAAACAACGCCGGCCCTTTTCCTAGGTAAACCATACTAACCAGCCCAGGTTCTTGGTGTTGGTTTGCAGGAGGTACTTGTCACTGTCAAACCAGCCTGACTTAGCACTGGTGCCAGCTTGCGTTTGTGAGGCATCCTGCGCAATGCCGAATTTCAGGAGCCAGCCGGCCACTTCAGTCCATAGGCCCCCGAACACAAACGCCGGCCCCTTTCCCATGTAAACAATACTCACCAGCCCAGGTTCTGGATTTCAGTTTGCAGGAGGCACTTGGCACTGTCAAACCAGCCTGACTTGGCACTGGTGCCAGCTTGGCTCTGGGAGGCATCCTGCGCAATGCCGAATTTCAGGAGCCGTCCGGCCACAAAGTGCCACAGGCACCAGATCACAAACGCCGGCCCTTTTTCGCAGTTAAACAATACTCACCAGCCCAGGTTCTGGGTGTCAGTTTGCAGGAGGTACTTGCCACTGTCAAGCAAGCCTGATGTGCCACTGGCGTCAGTTTGGCTCTGGGAGGCATCCCGCGCAATGCCAAATTTCAGGAGCCAGCTGGCCACTCCGGCCCACAGTCCCCTGAACACCAACGCCGGCCCTTTTCCCTGGCAGACAATATTCACAAGCCCAGTGTCAGTTTTCAGGAGGTACTTGTTACTGTCAAACCAGCCAGACTTTGCACTGGTTCCAGCTTGCATCTGGGAGGCATCCCGCGCAATGACGAATTTCAGGAGCCAGCCGGCCAGTCCGGGCCACAGGACCTGGAAAACAAATGCCGAATATTTTCCCACGTAAACAATCCTCACCAGCCCAGGTCCTTGGTGTCAGTTTGCAGGAGGTACTTGCCACTATCAAACCATCCTGACTTTGCACTGGCGCTGTCTTGGCTATGGGAGGCATCCTGCGCAATGCCGAATTTCAGGAGCCAGCCAGCCGCTCTGGGCCACCAGCCCTGGAACACAAACGCCGGCCCTTTTCCCAGATAAACAATACTCACCAGCCCAGCTTCTGGGTGTCAGTTTTCAGGAGGTACTTGGCACTGTCAAAGCAGCCTGACTTAGCACTGGGGCCAGCCTGCGTCTGTGAGGCATCCTGCGTAATGCCGAATTTCTGAAGCCAGCTGGCTACACGGCTCCACAGGCACCAAATCACAAACGCCGGCCCTTTTCCAAGGTAAACAATACTCACCAGACTAGGTTCTTGTTGTAAGTTTTCAGGAGGTACTTGGCACTGTCAAACCAGCCTGAATTGGCACTGGGGCCAGCTTGCGTCTGTGAGGCATCCTGCGCAATGCCGAATTTCAGGAGCCTGCTGACCACTCTGGACCACAGGCCCCGGAACACCAACGCCGGCCCTTTTTCTAGGTAAACAATACTCACCAGCCCAGGATCGACGTGTCAGTTTACAGGAGGTACTTGACACTGTCAAACCAGCCTGACTTGGCACTGGTGCCAGCTTGGCTCTGGAAGGCATCCTGCGCAATGCCGAATTTCAGGAGCCAGCCGGCAACTCTGGCCCACAGGCCCCCGAACAACAATGCTGGCCCTTTTCCCTGCAAAACTGAAGTCACCAGCCAAGGTTCTGGGTGTCAGTGTTCAGGAGGTACATGGCACTGTCAAACCAGCCTGGCTTCTTGCTGGAGCCCGCTTGTCTCTAAGAGGAATCCTGCGCAATGCCGAATTTCAGGAGCCAGCCAACCACTCCAACCCACAGACCCCAGAACAAAAACGCCGGCCCTTTTCCCACGTAAACAATACGCACCAGTCAAGGTTCTTGGTGTCAGTATTCAGGAGGTATTTGTCATTGTCAAACCAGTCTTACTTGGCGCTATTGCCAGCTTGCGTCTGGGAGGGATCCTGCGCAATGCCGAATTTCAGGAGCCAGCCAACCACTCCAACCCACAGACCCCAGAACACCAACGCCGGACCTTTTCCATGTAAACAATACTCACCAGCCAAGGTTCTTGGTGTCAATTTGCAAGAAGTACTTGGCACTGTCAAACCAGCCTGACTTGGTGCTGGTGCCAGCCTGGCCCTGGGAGGCATCCTGCGCAGTGCCGAATTTCATGAGCCAGCCGGCCAGTCCGGGCCACCATCCCCGGAACACGAACGCCAGCCCTATTCCCAGGTAAACAATACTCACCAGCCCAGGTTCTGGGTGTCAGTTTGCAGGTGGAACTTGGCACTGTCAAAGAAGCCTGACTTGGCACTGGGGCCAACTTTGCTAGTGAAGGCATCCTGAGCAATGCCGATTTTCAGGAGTCAGCCCGCCACTCCGGCCTACAGGCCCCCGAACTCCAACGCCGGCCCTTTTCCCAGGTAAACAATACTCACCAGTGCTGCGGCTGCTGTGTCGAAAGCACTTCCCTCCCGTCCGAGCGGGGGGGGAAGGCGGCCGGGGCTAGCTCGGAGCACAGCAGCAGCTAGCAGCTAAGGGGGCACTACCCAGATCCGTCAGGGACGTCCGGGCTGCGCCTTCCTCGGCAGGACAGCAGCAACAGTATCGAAAAGAAGCGGCAAGGCGGAGAAGCCGAGAGAAAAGAGGGTCTTGACATGCCCGGTGTAGCCCAGTGGTTTTAATGTATCATTTCTCCACCGCGTCCGAGCGGGAAAAGACGCCACTGCGTCCAGGCGGGAAAAGACAGGACAAAAGGGGGAGAAGCAGTATATAAAGGGGTGTACAATAACCAATCGGGAGAAACTGAGGAGGGGAATTCAACATGACTGACAGGGGTGGCAACAAGTGATACACGAACGAAGGAGGGGCTCAGGGCACCTGCCCAATCACCCCCTGTGGAAGGGAGAAGTTTCTGGAAGGATGGGGGGGTTTCAGGAGATGAACGAGGCTCTGGAGGAGGGGAAAGGGGCAGTTGCCAGGGGAACGGGGGTGGAGACAAGGGCTTGGCAGCGAGCCCAGACAGGGAGGACACCATTCGAGGGAAAGGGGGAACCAGGACTGAACCATCGAACTGGGTATAGGGTTGAAATAGGGGGAAGCATCACAAAACAATACAAAACAGGGAAGATAACTCAATTGGGAACGGAACACACACCACAACACACCAGCCCAAGTTCTGGGTGTCACTTTACAGGAGTTACTCGGCACTGTAAACCCAGCCTTACTTAGTGCTGGTGCCAGCTTTCGTCTGGCAGGCATCAAGTGCAATGCCGAATTTCAGGACCCAGCCGGCCACTCAGGCCCAAAGACCTCTGAACACTAACGCCGGCCCTTTTTCCTGCAAAAATGAAGGCACCAGCCCAGGTTCTTGGTGTCAGTTTTCAGGAGGTACTTGGAACTGTCAAAGCAGCCTGACTTGGCACTGGTGCCATCTTGGCTCTGGAAGGCATCCTGTGCAATGCCGAATTTCAGGAGCCAGCTAGCCACACCGGGCATAAGATTCCCGAATTCCGACACCGGCCTATTTCCCAGAAAAACAATACTCTCCAGGGGAGTCTCTCGGTGTCAGATTGCAGGAGGTACTTGGAATTTGTTTTCGTTGGCCTTTGGGCCAGAATTTCCGGCTTGCTCCTGAAATTTGGCATTGCGCAGGGTGGCTCCAAGACGCAAGCTGGCACCAGTGCCAAGTCAGGCTGGTTTAACAGTTCCAAGAACCTCCTACAAAGTGACACCAAGGACCTGAGCTGGTGAGTATTGCTTACCTGGGAAAAGGGCCAGCGTAGGTGTTCGGGGGCCTGTGGCATGTAGTGGCCGGCTGGCTTCTAAAATTTAGCATTGTGCTGGATGCCTCCCAGAGGCAAGCTGGCACCAGCGCCAAGTCAGGCTGGTTTGACAGTGCCAAGAACCTCCTACAAACTGACACCAAGAACCTGTGTTGGTGACTTTAATTTTGCAGGAAAAAGGGCTGGTGTTTGTGGTCGGGGGCCTTTGGCCTGGAGTTGCCGGCTGGCTCCTGAAACTCAGCATTGCGCTGGATACCTCCCAGATGCAAGCTGGCATCAGGGACAAGCCCAGCTGCCTTCACTGTGCCAAGTACCTCCTCCAAACTGAAACCCAGATCCTTTTCTGGTGAGTCTTGTTTACCTGGGAAAAGGGCCAGCGTTCCTGATCTGGTGCCTCTGATGCTGAGTGGCCAGCGGGCTCCTGAAATTCAGCATTGTGAAGGATGCCTCCCAGAGCCAAGCTGGCACCAGTGCCAGGTCAGGCTGGTTGGACAGTGCCAAGTACCTCCTACAAGCTGACACCGAGAACCTGGGCTGGTGAGTGCTGCTAACCTGGGGAAAGGGACGGCGTTTGTGTTTGGAGGCCTGTGGCCTGGAGTGGCCGGCTGGCTCCTGAAATTTGGCATTGCGCCGGATGCCTCCCAGAGGCAAGCTGGCATCAGTGCCACGCCCGGCTGGTTATACAGTGCCAAGTACCACCTGCAAATTGACACCCAGATCCTGGGCTGGTTGGCATTGGTTACGTGGGAAAAGGGCCGGCGTTAGTTTTCGGGGGCCTGTGCGCCGGAGAGGCCGGCTGGCTCCTGAAATTCGGCATTGCGCAGGATGCCTCCCAGAGCCAAGCTTGCACCAGTGCCAAGTCAGGCTGGTTTGACTGTGAGAAGTACCTCCTGAAAACTGACACCAAGAATCTGGGATTGTGAGTATTGTTTGCCTAGGAAAAGGGCCGGCGTTTCTGTTCGGGGGCCTCTGCGCCGGAGTGGCCGCCTGGCTCCAGAAATTTGGCATTGTGAAGGATGCAGCCCACACCAAAGCTGGCACCAGTGCCAAGTCAGGCTGGTTTCACAGTGCCAAGCACCTCCTGCAAACTGACTCCAAGAACCTGGGCTGGTCACTTTAGTTTTTCAGGAAAAAGTCCTGGTGTTTGTGGTCGGGGTCCTGTGGCCTGGAGTGGCCAGTTGGCTCCTGAAATTCAGCAAGGCGTTGGATGCCTCCGAGAAGCAAGCTGGCACCAGTGCCAAGTCAGGCTGGTTTGACAGGGCCAAGTACCTCCTGAAAACTGACATCAAGAACCTGGGCTGGTGAGTTTTGCTTTCCTGGGAAAAGGGCCAGTGTTGTTTTCTGGGGCCTGTGCACCGGAGTGGTCGGCTGGCTCCTGAAATTTGGCATTGCGCAGGATGCCTCCCAGAGCCAAGCTGTCACCAGTGCCAAGTCAGGCTGGTTTCACAGTGCCAAGTACCTCCTGCAAGCTGACACCAAGAACCTGGGCTAGTGACTTTATTTTTGCAGGAAAAAGGGCCGGCGTTTGTGGTCGGGAGTCTTTGGCCAGGAGTGGCCAGCTGGCTTCTGAAATTCAGCATTGCGTTGGATGCCTCCCAGAGGCAAGCTGGCATCAGTGCCAAGTTCAGCTGGTTTCACAGTGCCAAGTACCTCCTGCAAGCTGAAACCCAGATCCCTTTCTGGTGAGTATTGTTTACCTGGGAAAAGGGTCGGCCTTGCTGATCTGGTGCCCCTGGTGCTGAGTGGCCCGCAGGCTCCTGAAATTCAGCATTGCGCAGAAGGCCTCCAACACGCAAGCTGGCTCCAGCGCCAAGTCATGCTTGTTTTACAGTGCCAATACCTCCTGCAAATCGGCACCCAGAACCCTGGCTGGTGACTACTGTTTACCTGGGAAAAGGGCCAGCGCTGGTGTTCAGGGGCCTGTGGCCTGGAGTGGCCTGCCGGCTCCTAAAATTCGGCGTTGCGCAGGATGCCTTCCAGATTCAAGCTGGCACCAGCGCCAAGTCAGGCTGGTTTTACAGTGCCAATACCTCCTGCAAACTGACTCCAAGAACCTGGGCTGGTGAGTATTTTTTACCTGAGAAAAGGGACGGCATTTGTGTTCGGAGGCCTTTGGCCCAGAGTGGCCGGCTGGCTCCTGAAATTCGGCATTGCGCTGGATGCCTCCCTGACGCAAGCTGGCATCAGTGCCAAGTCCGGCTGCGTTGACAGTGCCCAGTACCTCCTGCAAACTGAAATCCAGATCCTTTGCTGGTAAGTATTGTTTACCTGGGAAAAGGGCGAGCGTAGCTGATCTGGTGCCTCTGGTGCTGAGTGGCCAGCTAGATCCTGAAATTCAGCATTGCGCAGGATGCCTCCAGAATCATATCTGGCACCAGCGCCATGTCAGCCTGGTTTACATTTCCAAGTATTCCTGCAAACTGACACCCAGATCCTGGACTGGTGAGTATTGCTTACCTGGGAAAAGGGCAGCAATAGTGTTCAGGGGCCTGTGCACCCGAGTGGCCTGCCGGCTCCTAAAATTCGGCATTGCGCAGGATGCCTCCCAGATGCAAGCTGGCACCAGTGCCAAGTCAGGCTGGTTGGACAGTGCCAAGTACCTCCTACAAGCTGACACCTAGAACCTGGGCTGGTGAATGCTGCTAACCTGGGGAAAGGGCCGGCGTTGGTGTTCGGGGGCCTGTGCGCCCTGCAGTGGTTGGCTGGCTCCTGAAATTCAGCATTACGGAGGTCGCCTCCCAGAGCCAAGCAGGCACCAGTGCCAAGTCCAGCTGCTTTCACAGTGCCAAGTACCTCCTGAAAACTGGAAACCAGATCCTTTTCTGGTGACTATTGTTTTCCTGGGAAAAGGGCTGGCGTTGCAGATCTGGTGTTTTTCGTGGTGAGTGGCCGGCTGGGTCCTGAAATTCGGCATTGCGCAGGATTCCTCCCGGACCCAAGCTGGCACCAGTGCCAAGTCAGGCTGCTTAAACAGTGCCAAGCACCTCCTGTAAACTGGCACCTAGAACCTGGGCTGGTGAGTGCTGCTTACCTGGGAAAAGGGCCGTCGTTTTTTTTCGGGGGCTGGGCACCGGAGTGTCCAGCTGGCTCCTGAAATTCAGCATTGCGCAGGATGCCTCCAAGACGCAAGCTGGCACCAGAGCCAATTCAGGCTGGTTTTACAGCACCAAGTACCTCCTGAAGCCTGGCACCTAGAACCTGGGCTAGTTATTATTGTTTACCTGGGAAAAGGGCGAGTGTATCTGATCTGGTGACTCTGGTGCTGAGTGGCCAGCTGGATCCTTAAATTTATCATTGCGCAGGATGCCTCCAAGACACAAGCTGGCACCAGAGCCAATTCAGGCTGGTTTTACAGTGCCAAGTACCTCCTGAAGACTGGCACCTAGAACCTGGGATGGTGAGTATTGTTTACCTGGGAAAAGAGCCGGCGTTAGGGTTCGGGGGCCTGTGGGCCAGAATGGCCGGCTGGCTCCAGAAATTCAGCAATGCGCTGGATGCCTCCTAGACGCAAGCTGGCACCAGCACCAATTTATGCTGGTTTTACAGCACCAAGTACCTCCTGAAGACTGGCACCAAGAACCTGGGCTGGTGAGTATTGTTTACGTGGGAAAAGGGCCGGCAATAGTGTTCGGGGGCCTGTGCGCTGGAGTGCCTGGTCGGCTCCTGTAATTCAGCATTGCGCTGGATGCCTCCTAGATGGAAGCTGGCATCAGTGCCGAGTCAGGCTGCTTGGTCAGTGCAAAGTACCTCCTGCAAACTGACACCCAGATCCTGGGCTGGTGAATATTGTTTACAAGGGAAAAGGGCCGGCATTAGTGTTCGGGGGCCTGTGGGCCGGAGTGGCCGGCTGGCTCCTGAAATTCGGCATTGTGCAGGATGCCTCCCAGAGCCAAACTGGCACCAGCGCCAAGTCAGGCTTGTTTGACAGTGCCAAGTGCTTCTTGCAAACTGAAATCCAGAACCTGGGCTGGTGAGTATTGTTTACATGGGAAAGGGGCCAGCGTTTGTGTTCGGGGGCCTATGGCCTGAAGTGGCCGGCTGGCTCCTGAAATTCGGCATTGCGCAGGATGCCTCCCAGAGCCAAGCTTGCACCAGTGCCAAGTCAGGCTGGTTTGACACTGCCAAGTACCTTCGGCAAACGGACACCAAGAGCCTGGGATGGTAAGTATTTTTTACCTGGGCAAAGGGACGGCATTTTTGTTCAGGGACCTGTGGCCCTGAGTGGCCGTCTGCCTCCTGAAATTCGGCACTGCGCAGGATGCCTCCCAGAGCCAAGGTGGCACCAGCGCCAAGTCAAACTGCTTTGACAGTGCCACGTACCTCTTGCAAACTGACACCACGAACCTGGGCTAGTGAGTGTTGTTTACCTGGGAAAAGGGCCGGCGTTGCTGATCTGGTGCCTCTGGTGCTGAGTGGCCAGCTGGCTCCTGAAATTCAGCATTGCGCAGGATGTCTCCAAGACGCAAGCTGGCACCAGCGCCAATTCAGGCTGGTTTTACAGCGCCAAGTACCTCCTGAAGACTGGCATATAGAACTTGGGATGGTGAATATTGTCTGTGTGGGAAAAGGGCCAGCGTTAGTTTTCAGGGGCCTTTGCGCCGGAGTGGCCGGCTGGCTCCTGAAATTCGGCAATGCGCACGATGCCTCCCAGAGCCAAACTGGCACCAGCGCCAAGTCAGGCTGGTTTGACAGTGACAAGTACCACTGGCAAACTGACACGCTGATCCTGGGCTTGTGAGTATTCTTTACCTGGGAAAAGGGACGACGTTCGTGTTCGGAGGCCTGTAGGGCAGAGTTGCCGGCTGGCTCCTGAAATTCGGCATTGTGAAGGATGCCTCCCAGAGCTAAGCTGGAACCAGTGCCAAGTCAGGCTGGTTTACATTGACAAGTACCTACTGCAAACTGACACCAAGAACCTGGGACGGTGAGTATTGCTTACCTGGGAAAAGGGCCGGCGTTGGTTTTCTGGGGCCTGTGGCGCTGAGTGGCCGGCTGGGTCCTGAAATTTGGCATTGCACAGGATGCCTCCCACAGCCAAGCTTGCACGAGTGCCAGGTCAGGCTGGTTTGACACTGCCAAGTACCACCTGCAAACAGACACCAAGAACCTGGGCTGGTCAGTATTGTTTACATGGGAAAAGGGCCGGCGTTGGTGTTCGGGGGCCTGTGGCCTGGCGTGGCCGGCTGGCTCCTGAAATTCGTCATTGTCTGGATGCCTCCCAGACGCAAGCTGGCACTAGTTCCAAGTCAGGCTGCTTTGACAGTGACAAGTACACCCTGCAAACTGACACCAAGAACCTGGGCTGGTTAGTATTGTTTGCCTGGGAAAAGGGGATTCCACAAGGATGGGAAATAATTATCATTGATTTGAATGATTGTTTTTTTTACCATTCCATTGGTTGATCAGGATAAGGAAAAAATTGTCTTTACTGTGCCTTCTTTAAATCATGAGGAACTGACTCAAAGATATCCGTGGACCGTTTTGCCTCAAGGCATGAGAAATTCTCCAGCTATTTTTCAATGGTTTGTGGCACAGGTTTTATCTAAGGTCCAAGAGCAATTTAGCAATTTTTATTGCTTTCATTATATGGATGATATCTTGTTCGCATCCAAAAATAAAGAACAATTGTGGGCTCTCAAACAATGTGCTGTGAAAAATTTAGAAGCCTTTGCTTTGGTTATGGCCCCAGAGAAAGTTCAAAGATGCCTTGGAATTATTTGGGGTTGATAATCACCAATACGCAAATTGTGCCTCAACCTGTATAATTGGACATTGATATTAAAACCGTTGTAGACGTACAGATATTCGTTAGTGCAATACGTTGACTTAGGCCATACTTGGGGATAACCAATCATCAACTGCAACCTTTGTATGACTTACTGTTGGGGATAACTTCCTCTACCGATGAGAGACATTTGACTGCTGCAGCAAAAACAGGCTGTAGAAGAAATTAAATTGGCCTTGGCATCTAAATTTTGTACTGGGATAGATGTTTCTGTTGGTGTGCAATTATTTGTTTTGAGAGATGATGAAATACCATGCGGATTGTTGTGTCAATGGAATGACGAATGGGAAGATAAATTGCATATTTTGGAGTGGATATTCTTGTCTTTCAGGTTCCGAAAAACAGCTCCAGGTCTGTATGAGCTTTTTGCAGACATCATTATCAAAGGTTGCGGATGCTGCCATGAGATCTTAGGCTGTGATCCTGTAGCTATTGTCATACCGGTACAACAATGGTATTTTGAGTGGTGTTTTCGAAACAATCATGAGATGCAATCTGTTTATCTTCTTTTACAGGTCAAAAAGCATATCATTTACCTTCTCATCCTATTTTGAATTTTACTAAGAGGATTCTTTTTCAGGGGAAACAACTTTGTTCTTCACTACCAGTGGAAGGTGCAACAGTTTTTACAGATGGATGTGGAAGAAATGGAAAAGCTGCTGTAGCCTGGAAGAAAGATGACTACTGCGAATATGAAGTAATGGTTCAACAAGGGTCTCCTCAGTTAATTGAACTTTATGCCATACTTTTGGCATTTACCTTATTTCCTAGTTCCGTAAATATAGTTACTGACTCTGTTTATGTTGCTAATTTAGTGAAGCAGTTGGATCAAGCTGTGTTGTATAATGTAAAGGAGAAACCATTATTTGTATGTTGTTGAAATCGTGGACCGTTATTCGTAATAGAAAGCATTCTTATTTTATTATGCATATTCATAGCCATACATCACTACCTGGATTCTTTGTTGAAGTTAATGCCTCTGTGGATTCCCTTGTGGCTGCCTCAGCAGTAAAAATGGTGCCTAATGTGTTACAGCAAGCTGTTCTATCTCACCAATTCTTTCACCAGGGTGCTCAGGCACTACGGCAGCAATTTAAATTATCACATAGTGAAGCAAAGTCAATTATTTCTTCTTTCCCTGATTGTTATATGTCTCATGTTTCACAAGATTATGGTACTAATCCTAGAGACTTGCTCCCTTTGCAAGAATGGCAAACAGATGTTACAAAAATGCCCAAATTTGGCTGTTTAAAGTATGTCCACGTCACAATTGACACCTTTTTTCATGCCATGGTTGCTTCAGCATTGGCAGGTGAAACAGCTTGGGATGTTATTCGTCATTTCTGCCACGCCTTTTCCATCTTAGGCGTTCCATCACATATAAAGGCGGATAATGGCCCGGCATATGTTTCAAAGAAATTGCAAGTGTTTTTTTGTGCCTGGGGTGTTGGTCATTCTACTGGTATACCTCATGCTTAGACAGGCCAAGCAATTATTGAACGTGCTCATGGTGTGTTGAAGCGTCATGTGCAAAAATAATAAGGGGGAATGCAGAAGGAGTCGCCTCAAGTGAGATTAGACAAAGGCATTTACGTCTTAAACTTTTTGTGTCATTTACCTGACTTGCAAGTCTCTCCCATATTCTACCAGATTTTGTCTTTGAATTCAAACCAGCCAAACTTTAAGAAAGATATTAAGGTGTGGGTAAAAGATTGAATCAAGGAAAAGTGGACCGGCCCAGTAGAATTAGTAACATGGGGAAGAGGATACGCATGTGTTTTAACAGAAAATGGCCCTCAATGGGTCTCTGCCCATTGTGTCAAACCATATTTGGAGCACACAGAAAAGGACAGGATGAGTGGTTCTACAGTGAGAGCAAAATGAGTAGGTAATTGCACTGGTTATTAGGTAGATGGAAGCATGGACCCTCAAGGAATGTGTGGTAAAGATAGTAATTCAAGAAAGAATAAAGGGAGTTATAGGCTTACGCTGAAATTCCAAAATTTAAGTTAGTGGATGTTACTTTTGCTTCTTTTCCTTGAACTCTTTTATAGAGAGGTTGGTAGCACTGAGAAGTGTGTTTTGTGCCATTTCCTTTTGCAAGGCACCGATAGTACCAAAATAGGGGAATTTGATGTACCTAAGGGAGAAGTGTTGCCTTTGCATAGGAGTTGAATTAGTAGCTGAAGTCCACACTTTGAGCAACTAGGTTGGTTGCCCAATATGATAGCAGCAACCAGTTGCAAGGTTAAATGGATGCTACTTAGTTCTGAGTGGTGACTAGGTGGATGACTCGGTCTCTGACTCTGTGTGGGAGAAAGTTATTTGATTAGAGGTGAAGGTGTCATTCTGCTACAAATGTGTCATCGGGAAATTGTGAGGTCTGTAAGGGTATTTGAAGATCTGTCTTCATGTGCTTTGTTTGTACATGAACGTTAAGATTGTGAGGGTGTGTGTTGTGGAGTTGGTAGAAGTTGGTTATCTGTAAGTGAATGAAGAATGGATCCTCCATCTGCTTGGATTTTTGCAAAGGCTCTGCAGAAGTCCTTAGCAATTGTATTTGCGGGTCAAATACAAAAAGGGGGAATGGTAGGAAAGACATTCTGTGCTGTCCTTGTGAGCTAACAAGGGCCTCCTGAAGATAAGGAAGCCCCATATCTCTCCTGAAGGAAGACCAAGGTTGTTACCAAGGAGACAGGATGAAGGAGAGAAAGTTAAGAGATACGGACTCTGGCTGGCTCACGGAGTGATGTGGCTCCCCGATCACCTACTGGGAACTTTGTTTCTTATGACCAATGGGCACTGTATGTATATGTTGGATGGGTCTAAGTGTCTTGAAAAAGTATAAAAGCAACGTTGCTGTAATAAAATCTCTCTCTTGCACCTTTTGATGGAGTTGTGTATTTCTGTACCGTGTCGTGCTCTATAACGGCAAATACACCTGCAGGTTGTTTATAATAATAAGCTATAATTGTTTATCTTTAACTCCCTAAAGTCTCTCAGGCTGATTCATGGAAAAATTATCTAGTTTTCTTGCTCTCTGACCAGGCTGTCACATCCACAGGTCCCCCTTTTTGTTTAAAGGAGGACGCGGTGTTTGTAATCCTCTGTGTGGCCCCTTGCAGAAAGGAGAACAAACACAGCTCCAGAGGTTCCTTTAGCAGTTTCTAGTTATCAGTCAGAACCTCAATCGGACTCTGATTTGAAATAGTCTGAGATATCCAATCTTGTGATTCCCTCTTACAAGAAATGCACTATCAATCTTAAAATCAATTACCTATTCTAATACAATATCAATACTAAGTCTAATATAGTAGCAACTTATCATTAGTTTGTTCAAAGAACTGACAGTCTTAACTTGTCAACAGTCCTTTTTCAGAAACAAGGAAAAGATAGAATGTTCATTCCCCACTTGTAGAGGGGCCATCTGATTGATGGTCGTCATCTTGATCATCATTCAAAGGTTGCCTTTTGGCCACATTCTGCTTTTGGTGTCACAAATCAGGCCCGACACACCTTGCAGGTACCCATCGTACTCCAGTATCTGTGGGAACACATGCATACCCATGGCCCCAAGTGATAAAGGTCGTACGGGTCCTCCCACTTATTAGTGGTTTGATCCTGTATCTGGACCTTTGCTTGAGGCAGGTGTGTCTCACCTGAAGAGTGCAATGAGAGAAAATTATTTAGAATGACAGAATTCTCTGAATTCTTTGGCACTGTAAGTTGATTGATTGTATATAGAGCTTTTTCCAACCGACTGTGGGGGATTTTTCCAGGCATTCCCCTTTTTTGTTTGTCCAGAACACACTTTAAGGTACCATGAGTGCGTTCAACAATGGCCTGGCCCGTTAGAGAGTGCAGCATACCAAGTTTGTGTGACTCTCCCCATAAGCGCAAAAACTGCCGTGTCTTCTGCGAGATGTAGGCAGGGCCATTATCAGTTTTCACAGAAGAAGGTATTCCCAAGACTGCAAAAGCCATCCTCCAATGGGCAATCACATTGCGACCCTTTTCTCCAATGTGAGCAGATGCCCACATAGCAGAGGAGAAGGTGTCAATAGACACGTGCACATCCTTAAGTTGGCCAAATTCAGTGATGTACTATCTGTTTGCCAAATCTGCAAGGCCTTAGGCCTCTGGGATTCAGCCCTGCTGGTAAAGGTGCAGCAAGTCCATGACAGTCAGCACAAGAACTGACAATGGCACAATCCTCAGCTGGTATCAAGTGAAATTGTTTCTGCAGGGTATGTGCACTTTGATGGAAAAAGTCATGTGATGCTTTGGCTTGTGCAGTCTTGTCAGTCTGAGGCCCTACCCACGCAAGGTTAGCCAACCTGTCAGTCACCTTCTGTTATGAAACCTGGCAACTTGGTGTGACTCCGAATGTGCAAGATGTAATACAAATGAACTTGGGCCTGAATTGCACTCCACAAGGTTCTCAATAACTGAAACAAAACTGCGTTATTGACTTCCTTCAGAAGTGAACAATCCAAACACTTGGTTATGTCTAGAACATAGGCAGAATCAGTGACCAAGTTCAGAGGCACCTGAGAAAATTTCTGAAATGCCGTGGCAATGGCCTCTAACTCAACCAGTTGGGCTGAGCCTGACTCATGGCCCTCCAACGTTTGCCATCCAGATTCATCCTTACAGGTAACAATGGCTTTCCCTGTTTTCCTGGAACCGTCGGTGGAGACGGTGGGTCCTTGCACTGGCACATGGCTGCTTTTTGGCCACAATGACATATTGGTTGTTTTTGCCAGCTGCAGTAACTTGTGACTGGGCACATGATAGGCAATCTGCCCAGAAAAGTTTTGCAGTGCACTTTGCAAAGGAGCACTGTTAGCAAAGCTCCATTCAAAGTCTTCCCATTCGACTGGAAGAATGATTGTTGCGGGATCAGCTGTCATTCATTGCAAACACTGTTGACGGCATTTGATTATCAAATGAGCAATCAGTTCAAATAATGCGTGTGCTGTCTTTTTTGGCTGATGGGGCAAGAAGACCCATTTCAAATTGTGCAAGGGATCAGACCATTTGTCACTCCATTGGCCAATGATACCTGTAGGATAAAAATCTCAATTGGTAATGAAGACACTGATATCAATGGAAAGATCTACTCAATGAACCTGATGTCCTGGGAACACATGACTGAAAAAACACTAGTTGAGCATTCCAAGTCCCTGCCGGACTAGTGACGGGGGGGTGGGCATGGAAACCATAGCGCAAATTTGACCCAAAAAGCCAGAGTCAATGAAAATGACACCTGGGTGAACAAAGATTCCTTGGTGCATGACACTAGATCTTCTCACAAGCAGTGTGCTGAGTCCTTGTCCTGTCACCGACATGTTTTATGAAAAATCCTTTCTTTAGGATTTTTCTCCTCCTGAGAAGCTGAGAGGCCTCAGGAACAAACTGCAAACAATTCTTATCTGCTGCTGTGGAATGCAACAGGGGGAATCTGTGATTGGTCTCATCTGGCTGTTTCCAATTAAGGGCCAATCACAGATGACCTGTCCGGACTGTTTCGGTCAGATACGAGCCTTTGTTATTGATTCCTTTTCTATTCTTAGCTTAGCCTTCTGATGAAATCCTTTCCTCTATTCTTTTAGTATAGTTTTAATATATTATCTATCATAAAATAATAAATCAAGCTTCTGAAACATGGAGTCAACTTTCTCGTCTCTTCCCTCATCCTGGGACCCTTGTGGACAATACCACATTGTCCTAAAGGTCTGAACACATCCAAAGGAACCCTATGTTCACAACAGGATTCTAAGATGACTGCAGTTGCAGTATGTACATCCACCCCGGTGGAGCCATGGGTGCTGACCTCGAACTGGCTGAGCAGGCCTGTGCCACTGCCATGCTCAGAGGAATCACTTGTGTCAGAGCACAGTTCCCCTGTGTGCTCATCCTCCCATTTCCCAGGCCTGCCAAAGGCTGGTCATTGGCATGATATTTAGACTTAAATTGGTTTGCATAATGACCTACCCTTAAGCACCTAGACCACAAGAAATTGGTATTTGGTCCTGTTTGCCTGTGTGTTCCCTGCTTTTTCTTGCCCTTATTTTTGCCTTTTTTCTGTTGTCCTCCCCCTGAGAATTTCTGGCCTGGATGTAAAGCAACTGTCAGAGCAGACACTTTGTGGTCTACAGCACCTAGTTTGGCACATGCGTGAACCATGTCTGTTAGCATTGGGTTGCCTGGAAGAGCATCTATGATCTTCCGGCAATCACTATTTGCGTTGTTCTGAGCTAACTGCTTGCATAAAACCTGCCTCAGGATATCATCCTGTCGTGGGGTGACAGCCTTTATCCCAATATCGTGTGTTGTGTCTGGCATCTGCGCCTTTCTCCCCCCCCCCACCCGGCCGTCTTGCAGCGGCGGGGCGGGGAGGGAGGGGGTGAGGGCGACTGGGCACCTTGGCTTTTGCTTTTAGCTTGCTTGCTGCTGCTGCTTAGCTTGGCTTGCTTGCTTTTTGCGCTGTTCTTTTTTTTCCTCCTTTTCTTTTGTTCCCTCTTTCTTACCCTCCCCTGAAGATACTGTACCGGTTCCGGACCTGACCTGGGACGTCCAGGACCCCCCGGAGTCTGCGAGAGAAGCTCAGCACACTCCACAACACTGCCTGGTTTCTTTTTTTTCCTTTTCTTGTGTTGGGGAGTGTTCCTTTGTTACTTGTCATTAAATAGGTTTTATTTTCCACTTTGCTCCTCAGAGGAATTCCTTCCCGAACCCGGTATTGGGGGAGGGGTGGTTGGAGGTTTGTTCTTTAGGGGACTCCCTTTTGGAGATTTCCCCTAATTTGTCCTAAACCAGGACACATCCTCAACCTGTTTCTCCAGGACTGCTGCAAATTTCTCAACAAATGGCAGAAAGAGTTCATCTGCCCCTTGAGGTATTGCCACATATCGTCGCTTGGGAGAGGCCATTTCTATAGTTCTTAGCAATGCATTAAACCCTACCCTTTGACTCTGCTCAAGAATGGCAGGGTGGGTCCCAGGTAGCCTGAAGATCAGGATTGGAAAAGGCCTGTTCTCCGAGGAGAACGTCTACTCCCACATAAAACCTGGGATCTCCTTGAGGCAATTGCCTGTTGTCTGCTCCAATCCTTTCAGCGACCTGCCTCCAGTTGTCCAGAAAAACCCTAAATTGCACAGGCTGGAACAATATTTGAGCTATACATTTAATATCAATTGGAGCAAGCAGGTCTGTGTTTAGCACTCTGAGAACCTGCATAACTTGTGCAGAACCAAGGCTATATTTTGCAACCTTATCTTGCAAATCTTGGACCACCCGCCAGGTAATCACATCATGCCTGTCAGGTTGTCCTGTATTTGGGACAGCTTTATACATGGGAAATGCTTGAATCACTCTTTGTGGTGGAACATTGTCTTCCTGAACCACCTGTGTCTCCTCCACAGATGCTGGATTAACTGCTTGACTGACATCTGTGGCCCTTCCCCTCGATCTGGTGTGGTGCCAGCATCACAGCGTGGCATTCCCACCCTTTCTAACAGGCTCCAATCCCCAGTCTCTAAAGCTAGAATCCTAACCGCTTCCCAAAATCAGCGAGGGTTCTTGGGGCGCACGGTCACCCAACAGGGGGGCAAAGTCCAGAGATTACTCAGGGGCGATGACGCCGCCTGTCGGTGACGACATTCTGTCGCCAGGGCACGCCTCTGCCTGGGGGCTGGCCATTGGCATTCATCGCTGTCGCTGTCCCCATCCAGGGATGGGGAGGACAGCCTGTGGGCAGCAGGGGGTGGTGGGTTGGCCGGAGGCTCTGAAGTTGAGGGACTGACTGGGGACTGCAAAGCCGAGGGGCTGGTTACAAGCCCTGCTGGGGGGGGGAGGGGGGGGGTGATGGCGGTGCCGGGGCTGGGACCCCAGCCACAAGTGCCGCAGTCGGCAGCACAGGGGCACGCGGCTGCCGGCAGCGGCACTGCAGGCGCCGATGTGGGAGCTACAGGCGTGGCTGCCACCAGCACAGGCTGGAAAGGCAAAGTTGCAAAAGAAATTAAGTCCACCAAGTCAGACGCTGCGCAGGGAGTAGGAGGAGGCAGTTGTTCTGCAACTAAAGGTGGGGGGGGCGAAAGGGAGCACAGCTCCTGTTGTGTGATCTACCAGTTGGAGAGACGCTGATGGTGGGACGCCAGGGAAAAAGGAGGGGAAGCCGGCGGGGGGTGTGATGTTGGATGAAACAAATGCTTGCCGGCAGGCGCTGACGATGGGTACGGCCAGTACATCTGCGCAGGCTCCACGGCTGACGACAAGGCAGCTGACGGAGTGACCGTCCAGCTGTGGCGACCGCCAATGATGGAGGTGGTCCCGCCCTCACCCGTGGTGCGGGGGGAGGAATCTGAGTTGGGAGCAGCATCTTCTGCCGGCCGTGAAAGAGTTGGTCCCCAGCTTGCAGGGGGGTAAGGCAGGGGCGGCAGACGGGGCCAAGCAGCTTGTGGGGCAGTTGCTCCTGATAATGGTAATGTAAACATTACCTGAGGGGTTCCTGTTGACCCAAAACCTCCATCCCCCCTATGCATGACCCCTGTTTCAGAACCTTGGCCTCAAAGGGAACTAACTGTGCCAGTCTAGTGCCTTTTGGAATATGGATAGGTGGCCTCCAAGTCTGCACCATGATCCCAATATTGCCTAAATAATCTGCATCAATCCATCTAGGTAAAAAAAAAAAGCCTTGTTTTGATGTGGATGATCTTCCTATCAGTAGAGCACTAAGTCCATAGCCCAACGGTCCATTTTCTGTTGATGGTATGACCTCTACATTGGTGTTTGTCAAAGTGATGTCTACTGCTGTCTCCACGTCCACTCCTGCAGATCCTGGTTTTGCTGAGTGGAGGATGTCCAGGCAGCCACCTGGTTGTGGGGGAACATTTGTGTCATTGTGTGTTCCCCCTTCACGCTCAGTTTTGGGTTTCCTAAGGGAGTTCCATCTCTCTTGTATTTTGATTTACATTTGCTGGTCTGGTGCCTGAACTTGTCACATCTGTTACAGTTTTTTTCCACTTATGGCTAGTGAAGTAATAGAAGAACTCCTTAGTTCTAGAAACTGTTACTAATCAACACAGACTTGCTCAGCCAAAGCTGTGTTAAAGTCCTGAACCCAGAGCAAGAGAACAGACTTCATAGAATTAGAAAGAGTTTATTTTTCTTTCTTTTATATAGCAAAAGGGAGATTGCATATTAGAGTGGGGCATAGAGTAGGAGATATGGGAAGTCTGTACTGTCTGATTACCTCAGCCAACGGGGCAAAGAAGAGGGTGATGCAGTGGAAAACTTAGGATAAAAAGGGGGCTGCATCCCCCAACCACTTGAAAGACCCCATGAGAAATGCACCATGGCTTCTCCCTTTATTCCAATGAAGTTACGGGACTCCTCTGTCTGTTTTTGGGACAAAACCCTCTGGCATCAGGGATTAATTTTCCTAAGAAAATGGGCACTCATCTGGGGTCCATCTGCCATCCCATGGCAGTGAGTGGGAGCTCAAGGAGCCCCTCACCCAGCTTTGGTGATCAGTTCCCTTTGGTGGCAGCTGGCACTGGGCAATTGGTTGAGTACCCAATAGTGTCCACTTGAGACAGACAAGTAGTGGACTAGAGGGTCCATGAAGAGTCCACAGGGAAGGACCACTGAAAATGTCACCAATCAATGTGATTTTTGGGGAGTAAACCTGAGAGGGCACCCATAGAGGGTAGCATAGATGTTATAGATGGATAATGAGACGATTTGCTCTAGCAATTAAGGGATAACTATTGTGTGAATATTAAGAAAAGCTTTAGTGATGTATAGTTATGTTATTGTAGTTTAGATGTCCTCTGTTGTCCCCATAGTTCCCTTTTCCTCCCTCTGTATTGTTGCCATCAGACAGTCTGGGTTGTCTACAACAGGTAAAAAGAAGGCGTGCACATGTGTCCCTTACCTCGGGCAGTTGGGAATGGAAAAGCTTGTTGCTTAGGGGGTATGGCATGGCAACACCTGATCTCCAATCAAGTTACAAGAAAGCAGTGTCCCCCAATAAATGGCAAAAAAGAGCTGACTGACAGACTTTGGGAGGGGCCAGGGTTGGCTGATGCAACCCCTAGGGGTATAAAAGACTGAGCATCCATCTTGAAGATGAACCAGCCACATGGTATCCACGAGGGCAGTTCCCAGTGCTGCAAATATTTCCTTATATAGTCCTTTTGTTGTATTTTTGTCAAGGTTTAATAAACCTTTTTAAATTTTCAAAGTGAGCAGTTGTTTCTCTCAATAGGTAAAGCCAGCAACGGGTCCTGGCAAAAGCGATGACGATCCAGAAAGATCTCTGAAGAATCCCTTGGGAGAATGTTGAGGTAGTTTGCACCTTCTCCCAGAGGTAATTAAGGACAATTCATGCCTGGGGGGCAATACAGGGAGTTGAGAAGGGGTCTCAACAACAGGGGATAGATGGTGTTGGTATGTTGGGAAAGGATTGGCTGAAGTAGAATGTGGAGGAATATGGTTAAGGCAAATAGTAGCAGAAGGCATTTATCATCAAAATTTGCCAGCTGATCCAGCTGCAGGTTCTCTGTATCATCCCCAGCTTCCAGGACAGGCAAAACAAGGAAGTCAGGATTAAGAAGTGAGTCTTTATGGTGGGAAGTGATAAGACCAGGCATGCAAGTGTGGGACTGTGAGTATGGTCTTGGGGCTTGTGGGGAGGTGTGGGCCCGGGCTAGGGCTATGGGGGAGCCAGGGCTCAGTGCCAGGGAATACCTGACACCCCCCCCCCCCCCTTCCCCCGGGCAGGGATGGCAGTGGCCCCCAAGCCCCATGAGGCTGCTAGATGTCCCGGACTTCATGAGGCTGCCAGACACCCCAGCTGCCTGTGGTGCTGCTGGGTGTGCTGGCAGGGGCTGTGTTTGGACACTGTGTCAGGACAGGGACTGGCTCTAGTATATGGTGTATGGGAAAGAGGATGAGTAGAAAGAGGAGGAGCAAAGAATATCTGGGAAATGCAAATTATATGTGGTAGGATTAGGATTTTCTTTTAAGGATTTGATTTGGGTCACTGGAGAAACAAATAATTTTCAGCTGTGCGAGACTGAGCACCCACAGGCAGTAGCAGGGCTGGGCCCTAAAGAAAGGGCAGAATAAAGCTCCTGGATGAACTGGTTAGAAAGATACAGCAAGTGTACGTAAGAAGGGATGAGGAAAAGGTGAAGGCAAAGGTGATGGCAGTGTTCTTGCTGCTGTGGAAGGATACACCGCAGGGCCCAAGGGGGCCCCCGGGCCAGAAGGGACAAGTTTGGCGACAAGGACGGGGCAGAGGCATTCCCTCCTCAGCAGGGGAGACCCCACCCAAACAGTATCTTGGAAGGAATCAGGGTACCATCTACAAAGACACTGAAAGCAAGATTTCCTGCAGAAACAACTGGATCCTCAGAAGGATAAGTCTGGCCATTCATGGAGATGGATTGTTAGGGGTGTCAGGGGTTCCTGTTATACCAGGGACCCACCACGCTGGAGCCTTGATAACATTTAGGGTGGGTCCAGAACAGGAGGAGGTGTTTGTCTGGTAGACACAGGGGCCTCTCGATCCACTTTGAATTTTATCCCTTAAAAGGAAAAATTGTCAAGAAGTTCTTTAATTATTCAGGGGGTAAGTGGAAAAGAGGTGGGAATGTGTTTCTTTCAACCACGATTAGTACATGTGGGGGTTAGGTTTGAAATGCATGAATTTCTGTTTGTTCCTACTTGTAATTATAAGTTATTGGGAAGGGATTTGCTGGCTAAATTGGGAATGCAAAATAACATTGTAAAAAGTGATACAGAAACTAATCCTATTGTAACTTTGTGTCAAATATCTGAGAGAGCCTATGCTGCAGTAAACCCACAAGTGTGGGCAGTCCCAGGGAAATCTGGAAAATTAGCTATGGAGCCTCTCCAAACTACTTTGAAGCAACCAGGATAAGTGGTGTCTAAAAAGCAATACTCTCTTTTCCAAGGCAGGGAAAGAAGGGGTTGCAGCCTATCACTGAGTCCCTGTTAAAGGCAGGTCTTTTGAAGCCATGCATGTCTCCCTATAATACTCCTGTCCTGCCAGTTAAGAAACTGCATGAATGGACATCAGAAGGAACACAGAATTTTAAAGTGTTAGGGGGAAAAAAAGCAGATTAACTGAAGCTCGTGCCCTAGCCCTTCTGGACAGGGAAAAAGAATTTGAATTCTATGTGGATGTTAAACAGGACCATACTAAAATAATTTTACTATGAGAACACTGGATTACACGGCAGCCTGTTGCCTACTTTTCTAAGATCTTAAACCCAGAGTCCAGGAGGCTGGTCTCATTGTCTGCAGAATTGTGCAGCTATGGCTTTAGTAGTAACCAAAGCCCAAAAACTGATGAAAGAAGAATGTTTTATGAGACTTAAAAAAGTCTCACATCAAATTAAAGTTTTGTGAAGTGAAAAAGCCTTTAAGTGGTTGTCCAGGGCTTGGTTATTACAGTCTAAAACTTATTTCATGGAACAGAAAGATTTAGGATTGAGAAGTGGGGACGGGTTTAACCCAGACTCCTGTTAAACAAGGACTTTGAACAGTCCTGGAGCGGGGGGCTGGAAAGAAACCCATGACTACATTCAAGTGATAGATTTCCAGACCTGGGCTAGGGAAAATTTAGGACCGCTTGCATAGAGCTATTTATGATCACCCTGATTTAGCAGAAACAAAGCAGAAGCTGTTTAAGATGCTTGCCTTTGATAATGCTAATGATAAGACTCGGCAGATTTTAGGCACGTTGCAAAAAGGAGCTGTCGGCGATGGAGAGAGACGGGGAAACTGACTCGGTGATCAGAATCCCATTTTATTGTGGGATACAAACGCTTATATACTATTTCAGGGAGACTAGTGATGTGTACTCCAATGATTAGGTTAAAATCACATACGCAAACGCATGCATATAACAACATCTCTTGCTTGCAGAGTTTAATGGGATTTTCTTTTTCCAGTAAACCCGTTTGATTTCATCTTCTTGCAATCTAGGTCTAATTTTCAAAGTTCCATTTCCTTTTGCCAAGGCATCCTGTTATCAAATCTCTTATGTTAACCAGGTCCAAAGTCCATCATCTGTCTTGTGTCCCCCAGCATTCCAACAGGGAGCAGAAGTTGTTGACATGCTAGAATTAATGACTAGAACCACAGAGAGACAAAAGGCTGCCTATGTGGCTGCTGCAGTACAAGGCTCCGTAAAGCCACTACTTTCAAAATTAGAAAAGAAGGCAGAAGGGAAAAATGTCAAATGTTTTGAGTGTGGGAAGGTCAGACTTGTACGGAGTCAATGTCGACCTGTGCCAATAAAGAAATTTTGCTCCATCTACAAGAAGGATAATCACCACATGGAGTGCGATCCCACGTGCCAAGACACAAGCTCGGGGAGCTGCATGGGTGGCTCGACCCCCTCTGGAGGACTTTACTCACTCCAATCCGCAACTCCTGGAAGCTCCGGAATGGACGTGGAAACCACAGTAGACTTTACCATCACTGATTCTGCAGTACATCTGGTACAGACTAATGTAAAGGGACCTCTGGGGGGTGGGCTTAGTGCTTTCCTGTTAGGAAGATCATCTGCTAGCAAAAGGGGACTGGATGTAATTCCTGGGGTTATTGATGCAGACTATCAAGGGGTTATCAAAATTATGGTTAGGACATTTTTCCCTCATGTATCTATCCCTAAAGGATAACGAATTGCTCAACTTGTTCCTTCTAAGTCTTGTGTTCCCTGTACAGGATTGAAGGAGCGGGGAACAGGCAGTTTTGGTTCCGCAGGTAACCCAGAAGTGTATTGGGCAATGGACATTACGAGAGGTAAACCGGATAAGCAGGTAACCCTGACACATCCCAATGGTAATTCTCTTACCAAGAGACTCACAATTGATACTGGAACAGATGTAACAATCATTTCAAGCACTATATGACCCAAAAATTGGCCAGTAGTCAATCCTGTTTTGGGAATTGCAGGGATTGGTGGAACCCAGGCAACTCGATTAAGTAGGGAGATAATTACTTTTACTTTCCCAGATGTAGTGAGCATAACAACAAGACCCTATGTCATGCAGACTCCCGGAAATTTGCTAGATTTAATTGGCAGGGATTTGTTAAGTCAACTGAAAGCCACAATTGTCACACAGACTTTTCAATAGCAGCCACTTGGGGGCAGCCAATCCTCAAAATTAGCTGGACTACCGATACCCCTATACGGATTGATCAGTGGCCGCTGCCAAAGGAAAAGCTGCTCAAGGTTCAAGAGTTGCTTCAAGA